>NC_091980.1:201174375-201176875 GCF_044704955.1 Pristiophorus japonicus | reverse complement strand
ATTTGAACTATGGAAATGATCGACTTATACCATATCCTTTATAGATATTCAGTAATTTATTATTGGTTGTCTTTTATAAATGTTTTTTTTAATTCCTTTCCATACAATTTTCTCTGTCCATGATGTACCAGACATTTCCAGACCCTTTGGTGAAAGTGGCAAGTGCCACTACTATTGTATTGAGCAAATATAGTGCATTTAATCTAGCATTACATTATTTGTTTCATCTGCTAAACTATTTTTATCTTTAAGATAGCTACAACGTTTTTTAAAACTTTGGGACAAAACAAAGACTGAGATTTTGGTTTCTTAAACCTGTTTATAGCTTTATTTTAAACATTGTAATTCTGGGCACAGAATGCATTCTAATACATTAAAAAGAGATAACATGTGCATGTTAGTTTTTTTTTTCCAGTTATAAGGATGCTGTTGATTTCTTCGGGTTGCCTCCCAATATGATAAATATAAATTTATGTTAATGGATGTTTTACTACATATTTTGGGAAACCATATCCAAGACATTACTAAATTGGTGCTGTGTTTGATTGTGGAATAACCTAATAACCCAGTAATCGTAATATAAAACCTTTCATTTACGTGGTAATCCTAAACTACAATAATTGTGATATTGCTATTGTAAATAGTTACAAAGATGTATAAAAAGTAAAGTAAACATGTTAGTGCTCTGTATATTGATATACTATGCTTTATATAAACTATTGTATCAATCTGTCACAAATGGTGGTGTCTCCATGAAATTATAATTTAAGATCAGTCAGGGCCTGTATTATATTAAAAGTCCTGAGCTCTAGAAATGGGCATTTCTATACCTAGTTAATTTAAAAAGGATGTAGTTGGTTAAAAACTTATATTTTAGTTAATGGGCTACAACACTATTAATACAGAAAAGTTTTGAAGTTTTCAAGTTTAATACAATGAATGTTGCAGAATGCATATGGAAATCAATAATTTGATGACACTGATGGAAAGTGATAAATGAAATGCTATGAGGACCCACCATAATTTCACTAATACATGCTTTGTTAGATTTTGCTTTCTAATAGTGTTTAGCTCTTGTATTGCAGTACTGTAGTGTTAACATTTGGAACTGGATATATAGGGACTTGATGTAATGTTTTCTTTTGCATTGTAATTAATTGATAAAAATGGGAAAAGCAAATGATCGTTTGAATTAAAATTGGCTTGATACGTTGAGTAACTATTGTGGGCAGCAAATGTTGCAGCAGCAGCGCTTCTAGATGTTACACTAGAAAGAAAGGATGGTTTCACTCACATCTAAGGTCTCTTGTGCATTGCTGCAGTCAGCAAATGAACAATTACCTTTCAGTTACTATGAGACTTTAATGGTCTATGAACAGCCTGGAAACCCTGACAATTCAGCTAATGTACGAAAGGGAGTTTACCTCAGACTGGCAAATGATGCAGAGTTTAGAAAAACAAAATGAAACCAAGCGGGATTTTAATTTTTTCCCATTATTTCAAGGGAAAATATGAGCTACTGAATAGAAAACATTTAACCACCAGATTGCTACTTCTAAGCCATTTGATTGTCATTTTTATATGCTACTTATCATTTAAATAAGGTACTTGTGTGTCACTTGACAGTTAATTGATATAGTGGAGCCCTTTTATGAGTCAATATATTTTCAGCTACTGAAAACTATGAAAGTTGATGAGAAATCTTAATAGTTTCTTTATATGTTATTTTGCTGTTTCATTAAATACCATCAGTGCTAAAAGGGCAATAGAGAACAAAAAAAGCTTTTATTTAATTTTTGCTAAACGCTTGGCACAGAGGTCAAAAGCGCTTTCATTGAAGGTTGGGTTGTATGTATAGAAAAAAGCAAAAGCCGATGAAGAATTTATTTAGCTGCTTTCAGTTGGGGTTTATAAAATTACACATACAGTTCATCTTACCCAATTATTTTTCAGAACATTTTTAAATCATTTTTATTTCTATTATGACTATACTATATGGTGTCAAGTTTTTTTCCAAGGAAGGACACATGATTAATATGAAAATTAAGGAGATGCAAGTACCTGAACTAATAAGGTAGTCCTTATTCAGTCTGAGCTACCTTTGGTAATTTCACCATTTTTCATGTGTCAACTCTGATGCGGGTTACTGAAATAAGCAGCTCTGTGCAACACATTTCCTCACTACTTGGGGAATTCAAGAGTACCCAAGGATAGAGCTCAAAAAGCAGAGCACTATATAGGTTAATAAGTTCTGTTAATTAATATCTTCTATGATAAGTTACAGTGTGTGCTTGAAATTTGTTTGCAAATTCTGTGTTTTTGAGCTCATTCAACAGATCGTTTTGTCTCCTGATTTTTTTGTTGCATGAAGATGGACCTAGCTCCTTCACTGATGGCTAGAATTGTGCTTGAAAAATTCCTGCAGGAACACGAACAGGCCATACGTAAGTAACTTTTATCACTTTGGTGTTGAGGTTGAATAATGCAATTAACCCTTTGA
>NC_091980.1:201166875-201171875 GCF_044704955.1 Pristiophorus japonicus | reverse complement strand
AGTTTGGAATCTGGAGTAAATATTAATGCATTTGATTTTTGATACATATCCATTTTTTTTTAAAAAGATGTTTTGATATAGCATGTGCACAGTGAGGCCCATCACTAATAATAAAACAAAGAAACAGACACTCAGACAACATTATCATTATATTTAAAAGCTCTTTAAAATTAGTCACTAAAATGAAATGAATGTCATGATGAAGTAAATATCTGTTGAGTGAGTTGGTGCTGATAATGCAGAACAGATACTTCAGTACAAAATGAAAGACATGCATGCAGTAATGTGAAGGTCATGTTATCTGGAACGGAGAAGAGGGATGATATTTCAATATGGAATATTTTAACCACAGATCTTTGTAAGGATGTTTGCTAGTTTATGATAAAATTGTTTGATGAGAGTATTCATGTATTTTAACATGCAGAAAATCATTAAACCCAATATTACCACTTGCAGCCTAAGGAGACCTCATGCTTTCCCCTGAACTATTCCCTCTATTTGGCAGATGTGAAAAATGAAGAATTAAGTGGGAACTAGAAAGTTTTCATTCTATGTGGAAAACAAATTCTCCTTTGGTTCATTTTGCATAATTGATATTTGTAACTCTTAACTGTTAAAGTAATAGCTGATTTATAATATTCCATGCCAGTCATTAGATGTAATTCAGAATAGATTCTATTATACATGGAAGGATAAAATCAACACTTTGATTTCAAGTGTTACTGAATTGTTTCAAAGAAGGAGGTTCTTCACTTGGATTACATTACAACAATAAATTACATTATTTTATTTGTGCAAATTAATATTTGATCGAATAGATAGGACAACTCACTCAGTTAGGATATAATCTTTTTACATCTGGGACCTGGCTTGAATCCATCCTCAACTGATCTGATAAAGTGTCTGCTATTAGACAACTGTTAAGCCAAATGAGTTTGGCAGTCTCAATCCAGTTCCGAGTAAACATGATCCACATGCTACAGTCCAGTAGCAATTAAACAATCTTGCTCAGGGAGGCCAGATGGATGGATGGTATATGAAACAAAAATTTCATTTTGGCTCACTCGTGTCTTTTTAAAGGAAAACTACAGATGCCTGAAAGCCACATAATCCTAAATGTTATAAAGGGTTATACTGTTGCACTTTATAATGCCATTCTATCTACCCATGTTCCTGTGTTTTATGCTTTAAAGCGGCTGGTAAGAAGCAACCTGGAAATAGATATTTTATCTAAAAATTTCATTTGCAGTGACATCATGACGTTCTGCTCCAGTGATATAATGAATGGATAGTTGAATTCACTTAAGAAAAAGTAGGATATAAACAGCATCACTTCAATGCAGATGAATACCATTTTTGTGTAAATGGAACAATATGCATGTTTCCCAAATATTGAGTTATTTTGCATATATGAACATTTTAAATTGTTGCTCAATTAAATTACCAATTGCAACCATGGATTAAAAAGGAACATTTGAAAACCTACAGAAGTTTGGGTACAAGTGAAATAACATGTTTCCAGTACATTATTGAATATCTTGAGTTTTAATACTACCTTTGGTCAAATAGGGTCCACAGATGACATTTAAAAAAAAAGATTGCTGCTTAGGCATACAAGTTGATGGGAATAGAATTAAATTGTCATTGTAATTGTATCCTGCTGTAATGAAGAGCTTTTAAGTATAATCTATATATATCATTTTGCCGTTCTTAGCGGCCTGCTGTGTATTAAAATGAATTTTCTAACAAATCAAGTGTGGAATTTCACTGTGTGCTCTATCTATGTCTTTAGCTCCAATTCCATTCAGTTGCTTCAGATTGCTATGTGTCTCCAGTTCCAGTGACGTGCTATGCCAACACTAAACACCATATATTGGAAGTGTATTGTGTGACAGTGATTTTTTTGCTCCATATTTAGGGGACTGCAGGTGTAAAATGACTGTTTCCAGTGTTTTAAATTAGGCCTGAGCCATTTAATTGAGCTAAATGTTATACCCGACCTTAATCTATGTTTGATACTTGTGTTTCCCTGAAGAAAACAGAAATATAAAATGAAATAATTCATGTGCAACCTAGAGGTTGGTTGACTATTCGTGCCCAGTATAATGTTGAAGTAATGCATTTTAACGACAAATTGTTTATATAGATTTTTTTTTTCTTTCAAATTGTTCTCTTAAATTTGTGGGATGTTCTTACATGACACATCGCAGCAATATGAAGACATACATCTATCGGGGATGCTGTACTGTTATTTATGTTTCCCTTTTATATTTTGTGAACATTCAACAAATCTACCAGCTATCAGAGTTTCATGAAAACCACTGAAAAGGAAGAAAGCAAAAATATAGTAAAGTTATGCCATGAGTAGAACGGGGGGCGGGGTTGGGCTGATAGAAGATCTAGGCATGACTTTATAGAGATTCACATCTTTATGATAAAATTCAGAACACGTATCTACCTACTAAAAGCTCCTTGACTCTCCCACATATCAATTTAAAACATTTATTATCACCTTCACATTCCATCATGGCATTGCTGCCCCCACTGCCACCCTCATTGCAGTGACCTCTTTCAGCCTTATGTTTCTGCTCACATTCTCCTGCTCTGACATTGGTCATTTCCCATTCTCTTTGCTCCACTATTGGCAGCTACTCTTTTATTTATCTTGATCCTGCCCTCTGGAACTCCATCCCAAAATCCTACAGCCTTATCTACTTCGTCCTGCTTACAAAGTCTACTGAAGACTTCTTTTCAGCTGCTTTTTTGATGCTGTCTCTTAAATGTTTTATATCTGTTCTTCCCACATTTATACTTTCATTGAACAACTTAAATTTATATAGTGCCTTCAATGTATAAAAAATACATGCCAAGGCACTTTATAATTTGGCAATTGAGAATGAATACCAGGAAGAGCGAGATTAGGAAATAGGGTGAATAGCTTGGCTGAAAAAATTGTTTTTGAGAAGAATTTTAAAGGTGGAAAGAGGTAGAGAGAGAGTTGCAGAAAGCAGGATTATTGTGTCTGAAGGCTCTCCCACCAGTGCTGACGCAAAGCGTAGAAGACCAGAATTAGAGGAATGGAGCTTTTGGGAGCCCTCATTATAGGGCAGAAGAGCTTGCAGACATAGTGTAAGACAAGCCGATGGAAAGATAGAGAGATGGATCAGAATTTAGTATGTTGAGGAATGGGGAGCCAGTGCAGATCAGCAGGAATGGGTGAATTAGACTTTATGGAACAGGATATGAGCAGCGGAGATTTGGAGAGGGAATGGTCTGCTGACATCATCTCCTGTGGAGATCACTTCTTCCACGCCACCCCCACCCCCCCCTCCAAATGTCCTTCAATCTCATAGTTCCCTAAACCTGCACTTACTGTTTCTACCTCCTCCCTAAGGTCTATAAAAAGGACTGTCTCAGTTGACCAGTCTTTTCAGCCTGCTCTTGCCCCTGCCCCGCTAAATTTATTTCTTCTTATCTTAACTCGTTTTTCTTCCTTCAGCATAAAAAACTAGGCTGACACTCCACTGTCGGTGGTGCCGTCTTTCGGATGAGACGTTAATCCGAATTCTCATCTACTCTCTCAGGTGGCGTAAAAGATCCCATGGCAATATTTCAAAGAAGAGCAGGGGAGTTAGCCCCGGTATCCTGGCCAATATTTATCCATCAATCAACATCACTAAAACAGATTGTCTGGTCATCATCACATTGCTGTTTGTGGGAGCTAATTTGCGCAAATTGTCTGCCGCGTTTCCTACATTACAACAGTGACTACACTTCAAAATTACTTCATTGTCTGTAAAGCCCCTTTGGGATGTCCTGAGGTTGTGAAAGGCATTATAAAAATGCAAACCTCTCTCTCTCTCTCTCTCTCTCTCTCTCTCTCTTTCTCTCTCTTTTTCTCTCTCTCTCTCGCGCGCGCTCTCTCTCTCTCTTTTCTTTTCTTTTCTTTTCTTTTCTTTTCTTTTCTTTTCTTTTCTTTTCTTTTCTTTTCTTTTCTTTTCTTTTCTTTCCTTTCCTTTCCTTTCCTTTTCTTTTCCATGTTTAGGCCCTATCCCTATATCTGTGATTCTTCTGACACTTTGACAAATTCCAGTTTTCCAGCCCCAACTGTATCCTAGTCACCGGATGTATAGTCCCTCACCACCTTCATTCTTCACCAGGATGGACCCCTATCCATTGTATCTTAAGCAGTGGCCCAACCAGTTCCCATATATTACTAACCATACCAGTCTAGCTGAACTGATTCTCACATTGAACAACTTTACCTTTACTTCTTTCAGGTAATAGGTGTTGCAATGGGAACCCATGTAGTTCCGAGCTATGCCTGTCTTTTTGTAGGATATGTTGAACACTTTGTTCCAGTCCTTTCCTGATCTAGTTCCATTACATAGAGACTCTGTTGGTGCTGCTTCCTGTTATTACCCTGATCATGAGAATTTCATTAATTTTGTTTCAAATTTCCATTCCTCCCTTATCTTTACATGTTCCATCTCTGAATCTTCTCTTCCTTTTCTGGACTTCTCTATCGCTGGGCAAAACTGTCAACTGATGTCCACAACTACCTGGATTATATTTCTTCCCACCCTGCCTCCCATAGGAACTCTATTCCCTTCTCCCACTTTCTCTGTCTCCAACATAAGTGTTCTGATGAGGACCCTTTCCACATCAAAATATCCTCCTTTTTCCTCAGTCGAGGGTTCCCCTCCACAATGATTGATCGAGACTTTCACTGAGTCTGTTCCATTTGCTGTGCTTCTGCCTTCACCCCTTCTTACTCCCCCTCTTTCCCCCCCCCCCCCCAGAATCATGAAAGTGTCACCCTTCTCGTCATCTTCCAAACCCACCAGCTTCTGCATTTGACAGTTCATCTTTTGCCATCTTCGCCACCACCAACACGATCCAAACACCAAGCTCCTGCTTCCCACCCCTCAGCATTCTAAAGTGACTGTTTCTCCCTCCGTGACACCTTGGTTTACTCTTCCAGCATCCCTAATAGCTGA
>NC_091980.1:201091875-201161875 GCF_044704955.1 Pristiophorus japonicus | reverse complement strand
CGTTCATGTAATACAGTCATGTGCACATAATGTATAAATGATGCCAAGTAATGTAATGCTGCGACCATCATGAAATCTTATTATAATGCCATACAGTCTCTGAAAATTCTGTTCATGTTCATTGCATGTAGTATCTCTCGGTGACATATAATGCAGTAATGTTGCTCCTCTACATATGTCTGCGCAATGTAAGTGATAAAATGTCACCCTGACACTCCTTCCCTCCCCCTTCTGCTTACATCTTCCGTTATGTTTTCTAGCTGACCAGCAGCATCAACATGCAGTGCCGATTGTTGCGCTTTTGACCGGAGACGACACCGAGGAGGAGGATGATGAAACAATCTGGCTTTTTGAACCCCCCCTGGGATGTGCCATTGGATGTAGAAGAAGGGGGTGGCGGCAACTGAAGGGTCCGTAATACCTGCGACTTCCTCAGTCGAATCCACATTTCATGGATTTGGCTCCGAGGAAGTGGCGGGACCCAGCGATGTGCAGCAGGGCACACCAAGTGGTACAGTCCCCATGCCTAATCCGCGGAGGCTGATTCGACAGGGGAGGAGTGTTCGAAGACGGGCAGACGCCGACCTGGACATGGTTGCGCTGTCTCGGATAATAGCGTCGACATTGGTCGAGAGCTCCTCCAGGTAATTGATGGACTAGTTGGAAACATTGCAGCGCAATCAGCATGCCAGTCGGACATGGCGGCGCTTATGACGTTGATTCGGTGAACCACCGATTCTGTTGATGCCATGCGGCAGACACTGGAAGCGGTGTACGACACTGAACTCCAAGGTGTCGTAGCACCACTGCCGACAGCACATGGGAGTCAGGAGCATGGCAGTACTTCTGACTCCGAAGATCGGATTTCAGACCCTCCCTCTTCTCCAGATTCCCCACATGTCGCTGCCACCGTCAGTCCCCTACAGCAGCAGACCTCGGGGCGCCCTGCTGCACAACGCACTGGTCCCAACTTGGGGAGAGGTACAGGTGATGCCAAAAAATATTTGAGGGTGAGGGGATGGGGAGAGGCGGGGGTAATGGTGGTCGCAGGTAGATTTGTTGGGGGGGGTGGGGGGAGGGTTTTTTCAAAAAATATTAATTTTAATGAAAAATTGTTGACTGTTTACTATTTGGGGGGGGCGTTGTGTGTTTTAATGAAAAGTTGTTTACTGTTTGGCGTGTTGTAGGTTTAATGTTTGTTTAATTTTTTCAATCTTGTTGCTTTGTTTAAAATTTGTTGCAAAGTTACTTTAAAAAAAGATTTATTTATTAATTTATTTGACAACATTTTTCATAAGTTCAATAATATTTAATAAATTAACAATTATTGTACAGTGTCTCACTCACTTTTACAGAATGAGGGGTCAACAATCAATATAAGGGTTGCAAACAATGGCCAGGTAAGGATTAAACTTAACTCTCACCATTGAAGCAAAATGATCATTTATGAGCTGCTGGCGTAACAGTTTTGCTGCTGCGTAACTACCACGGGGCTTCTGCGGTGTAGGGATTGGTGATGCCATGGATTCATCGCCAGACTCCTCCTCGACTTCCACTTCCGCTTCTTCCTCTGCCTCGTCCACTCTGTCCTGAGGTGGTCCTGCAGCCACCTGTGGCAATTCCTGTCCCCTTCTGATTGCCAAGTTGTGTAACATGCACCACTCCGCGAGCTGCACAGGGTGGTATTGCAGACTGCCTCCAGAATGCTCCAGGCATCTGAAGCGCTGCATCAGCACTCCGATTGTCTTTTCGACGATGTTGCGTTTGGCTGTGTGGCTGTTTATTGTATTGATGCTCGGCATCTGTCTGAGGCTTACGGAGTGGGGGGCGGGGTCAAGAGCAGGGTGGCAAGGCCATATACTTAATCACCAAGCAGCCAGCATTGATCTTGTGGCCGACTCTTAGAGGTCGGAGACAGTGCACATCACACAAGATGTGCGCATCATGAATGCTCCCTGGAAAATTGGCATTTACTGCCATGATTATTTGCGGTATAACGAGCTGAACATTCAGGGAATAGAATCCCTTTCGGTTCCAAAACACCTCTGCATCCTCTAAAGGTGCTCGAAGGACGATGTGCATATAGTGTATTGGACTCTGGACCTTAGCGAAGTTTGCTATTCTCGAGAAACATAGAAAATAGGTGCTGAGTAGGCCATTCGGCCCTTCGAGCCTGCACCACCATTCAATAAGATCATGGCTGATCATTTCCTCAGTACCCCTTTCCTGCTTTCTCTCCATACCCCTTGATCCCTTTAGCCGTAAGGGCCATATCTAACTCCGTCTTGAATATATCCAATGAACTAGCATCAACAACTCTCTGCAGTAGGGAATTCCACAGGTTAACAACTCTCTGAGTGAAGAAGTTTTCTCCTCATCTCAGTCCTAAATGGCCTACCCCTTATCCTAAGACGGTGTCCCCTGGTTCTGGACTTCCCCATCATCGGAAACATTCTTCCAGCATCTAACCTGTTCAGTCCCATCAGAATCTTAAGTTTCTATGAAATCCCCTCTCATCCTTCTAAACTCCAGTGTATAAAGACCCAGTTGATCCAGTCTCTCCTCATATGTCAATCCTGTCATCCCGGGAATCAGTTTGGTGAACCTTTGTTGCACTCCCTCAATAGCAAGAACATCCTTCCTTGGATTAGGAGACCGAAACTGAACACAATATTCCAGATGAGGCCTCACCAAGGCTCTCTGCAACTGCAGTAAAACCTCCCTGCTCCTATACTCAAATCCCGAGCTATGAAGGCCAACATACCATTTGCCTTCTTCACCGCCCTTTGTACCTGCATGCCAACTTTCAATGATTGATGAACCATGACACCCAGGTCTCGTTGCACCTCCCCCTTTCCTAATCTGCCACCATTCAGATAATATTCTGCCTTCGTGTTTTTGCCCCCAAAATGGATAATCTCACATTTATCCACATTATACTGCATCTGCCATGCATTTGCCCACTCACCTAACCTGTCCAAGTCACCCTGCAGTCTTTTAGCGTCCTCCTCGCAGCTCACACTGCCACGCAGTTCAGTGTCATCTGCAAACTTGGAGATATTACACTCAATTCCTTCATCTAAATCATTAATGTATATTGTAAAGAGCTGGGGTCCCAGCACTGAACCCTGCGGCACCCCACTAATCACTGCCTGCCATTCTGAAAAGGACCCATTTAACCCAATTCTCTGCTTCCTGTCTGCCAACCAGTTCTCTATCCATGTCAGTACATTACCCCCAATACCATGCGCTTTGATTTTGCACACCAATCTCTTGTGTGGGACCTTGTCAAAAGCCTTTTGAAAGTCCAAATACACCATATCCACTGGTTCTCCCTTGTCCACACTACTAGTTACATCCTCAAAAAATTCCAGAAGATTTGTCAAGCATGATTTCCCTTTCATAAATCCATGCTGACTTGGACTGATTCTGTCACTGCTTTCCAAATGCGCTGCTATTTCATCTTTAATAATTGATTCCAACATTTTCCCCACTAATGTCAGACAAACCAGTCTATAATTACCCGTTTTCTCTCCCTCCTTTTTTAAACAGTGGTGTTACATTCGCTACCTTCCAGTCCATAGGAACTGATCCAGTCTCGATAGACTGTTGGAAAATGATCACCAATGCATCCACTATTTCTATGGCCACTTAAGTACTCTGGGATGCAGACTATCAGACCCCGGGGATTTATCAGCCTTCAATCCCATCAATTTCCCTAACACAATTTCCCGCTTTATAAGGATATTCTTCAGTTCCTCCTTCTCACTGGACCCTCGGTCCCCTAGTATTTCCAGAAGGCTATTTGTCTTCCTTTTTGAAAACAGAACCAAAGTATTTGTTTAACTGGTCCGCCATTTCTTTGTTCCCCATTATAAATTCACCTGAATCTGACTGCAAGGGATCTACGTTTGTTTTCACTAATCTTTTTCTCTTCACATAGCTATAGAAGCTTTTGCAGTCAGTTTTTATGTTCTCAGCAAGCTTCCTCTGATACTCTATTCTCCCCCTCCTAATTAAACCCTTTGTCTTCCTCTGCTGTATTACAAAATTCTCCTAGTCCTCAGGTTTGCTGCTTTTTCTGGCCGATTTATATGCCTCTTCCTTACTTTCCCTTGTTAGCCACGGTTGAGCCACCTTTCCTGTTTTATTTTTACTCCGGACAGGGATGTACAATTGTTGAAGTTCATCCATGTGATCTTTAAATGTTTGCCATTGCCTATGCACCGTCAACCCTTTAAGTATCACTCGCCAGTCTATTCTAGCCAATTCACGACTCATACTATCGAAGTTACCTTTACCGAAGTTCAGGACTCTAGTCTCTGAATTAACTGTGTCACTCTCCATCTTAATAAAGAATTCTACCATATTATGGTCACTCTTCCCCAAGAGGCCTCAGACAACAAGATTGTTAATTAGTCCTTTCTCATTACACATCACCTAGTCGAGGATGGCCAGCCCTCAAGTTGGTTCCTCGACATGTTGGTCTAGAAAACCATCCCTAATATACTCCAGGAAATCCTCCTCCACCGCATTGCTACCAGTTTGGTTAGCCCAGTCAATATGTAGATTAAAGTCGCCCATGATAACTGCTGTACCTTTATTGCACGCATCCTTAATTTCTTGTTTGATGCTGTCTCCCCATCCTCATTATTACTGTTTGGTGGTCTGTACACAACTCCCACTAGCGTTTTCTGCCCTTTGGTATTCCGTAGCTCCACCCATACAGATTCCACATCAAGCTAATGTCCTTCCTTACTATTGCATTAATTTCCTCTTTAACCAGCAACGCCACCCCACCTCCTTCTCCTTTCTGTCTATCCTTCCTAAATGTTGAATACCCCTGGATGTTGAGTTCCCATTCTTGGTCACACTGGAGCCATGTCTCCGTGATGCCAATTACATCATATCCGTTAACTGCTATCTGCGCAGTTAATTCATCCACCTATTCCGAATACTCCTCGCATTGCGGTACAGAGCCTTCAGGCTTGTCTTTTTAACATCCTTTGCCCCTTTAGGATTTTGCTGTAATGGGGCCCTTTTTGCTTTTTGCCTTGGGTTTCTCTGCCCTACACTTTTACTCTTCTTTCTATCCTTTTCTTCTGCCCCCATTCTACTTCCCTCTGTCTCCCTGCATAGGTTCCCATCCCCCTGCCATATTAGTTTAACCCCTCCCCAACAGCACGAGCAAACACTCCCCCTAGGACATTGGTTCCGGTCCTGCGCAGGTGCAGACCATCCGGTTTGTACTGGTCCCACCTCCCCCAGAACCGGTTCCAATGTCCCAGGAATTTGAATCCCTCCCTCAAGCCACGTATTCATCTGAGCTATCCTGCAATTCCTACTCTGACTAGCACGTGGCACTGGTAGCAATTCTGAGAAACCCAAATCCCTCTCACTCCGTGCCTCCCTGGTCATTAGGAAGTTTATAAAGTGAACACTTCGTGCGTAAAGCGCTTCTGTCAGTTGCCGAATGCAGCAATGTGTGGCGTGCTAAGAGATGCAGTAGATGTCGCCAGCTAATGCTTGAAAGAAACCCGATGCATAGAATGAAAGTGCCGCACTCACTTTAACCTCAATGGACAGTGCTATCCTGATGGTGCTGGTCAGCTGCAGGTCTCCCTTAATTAGCTGGCATATTTCATTGATGATCTCCTTTCGGAAGCGCAGCCTTCTAACACATGCTTTATCTGACAGGTCCAGATATGACCGTTTATCCCTGTAAATGCGTTGGGTGTAAGCTGGTCTCCTCATGAGCAGTCTTCCACCTGTTTGGGCACATAATGCTCTTCAATAAACCTTCTTCCAGCTCTATTCTGCAGCATGTAATTAGTTAGCAATATTGGCTGGGAATTTGCAGGCCCCATTCCTTTAAAAGTCCTCTAAACTGTCAAATTATTCAATTTTCCTTAAACAACCAAAACATTAATCCAGATACACTACTACACCCTCAGATTATGGGCATTGATTTGAAACACAGTTAAAATCCACTCGTGAATTATCTTTAATGAGCCAACTTGACAATCCGGAAGGACACACAGAAAGGAAAAGGAGGTGGGGTAGCTCTATTGATAAAAGATGGAATCATTGCAATCGTAAGAAATGATATTGGCTCAAATGATAAAGGTGTTGAAACAGTTTGGGTGGCGATAAGGAACAATAAGGGGAAAAAGTCACTGGTGGACGTAGTCTATAGGCCCCCTAACAGTAGCAACTCTGTTGGTCGGAGCATAAACCAGGAAATAGCCGGGGCTTGTAAAAAGGGAACAGCAATAATCATGGGTGATTTTAACCTCCATATTGATTAGATAAATCAAATTGGTCAGGGTAGCCTTGAGGAGGAGTTAATTAGTTCATTGAGTGCGCAAGGGATGGGTTCCTTGAGCAGTATGTAACAGAACTAACGAAGGGGCAGGCTATCTTAGATCTGGACCTGTGTAATGAGGCAACATTAATATACAATCTCCTAGTAAAGGATTCCCTCGGAATGAGTGATCATAGCATGATTGAATTTCAAATTCAGATGGAGGGTGAGAAAGTTGGATCTCTAACCAGCGTACTAAGCTTAAATAAAGGAGACTATGAAGGTATGAGGGCAGAGTTGGCTAAAATTGACTGACTAGGAAAATAGATTAAAGTGTAGGACTGTTGATGAACAGTTGAACAGTGGTGTACATTTAAGGAAATATTTCACAACTCTCAAGAAAAATATATTCCAGTGAGGAGGAAAGGGTGTAAGAGAAAATATAGCCATCCGTGGCTAACTAAAGAAATAATGGACGGTATCCAATTTAAAAACAAGGGCATACAAAATGGCCAAAACTAGTGGGAGGACAGAAGACTGGGAAGCTTTTAAAAGCCAGCAAAGAACGACTCAAAAAATGATTTAAGAAAGGAAAGGTAGACTATGAAAGTAAACTAGCACAAAATATAAAAACAGATAGCAAGAGTTTCAAAGGTATATAAAAAGGAAAAGAGTGGCGAAAGTAAATATTGGTCCCTTAGAGGCGAGACCGGGAAATTAGTAATGGGGAATATGGAGATGGCAGAAACGGAACAAATATTTTGTATCAGTCTTTACGGTAGAGGACACTAACAATATTCCGACAGTGGATAGTCAAGGGGCTATGGGGAGGAACTTAACACAATCACAATCACTAAGGAGGTGGTACTCAGTAAGATAATGGAATTAAAAACAGATAAATCCCCTGGACCTGATGGCTTGCATCCTAGGGTCTTAAACGAAGTAGCGGCAGGGATTGTGGATGCATTGGTTGTAAGTTACTAAAATTCCCTGAATTCTAGGGAGGTCCCAGCAGATTGGAAAACTGCAAATGTAACGTCCCTATTTAAAAAAGGAGGCAGACAAAAAGCAGGAAACTATAGACCAGTTAGCCGAACATCTGTGGTTGGGAAAATGTTGGAGTCCATTATTAAAGAAGCAGTCGCAGGACTTTTGGAAAAGTAAAATTCGGTCAGCAGAGTCAGCATGAATTTATAAAGGGGCAGTCATGTTTGACAGATTTGCTGGAGTTTTTTGAGGATGTAACGAACAGGGTGGATGAAGGGGAACCAGTGGATGTGGTGTGTTTGGACTTCCAGAAGGCATTTGACAAGGTGCCACATAAAAGGTTACTGCACAAGATAAAAGTTCACGGGGTTGAGGGTAATATATTAGCATGTATAGAGGATTGGCTAACTAACAGAAAACAGAGAGTCAGGATAAATGGTTCATTCTCTGGTTGGCAACCAGTAACTAGTGGGGTGCTGCAGGGAACAGTGGGGGACCTCAACTATTTACAATCTATATTAATGACTTGGAAAAAGGGACTGATTGTAACATAGACAAGTTTGCTGACGATACAAAGATGGGAGGAAAAGCAATGTGCGAGGAGGACACAAACAATCTGCAAAAGGACATAGACAGGCTAAGTGAGTGGGCAAAAATTTGACAGATGGAGTATAATGTCGGAAAGTGTGAGGTCATGCACTTGGGCAGAAAAAAATCAAAGAGCAAGTTATTATTTAAATAGAGAAAGATTGCAAAGTGCCGCTGTTACGTCTTGAATAAAGAATCTGACCAGATACTGTAAGCTCAAAGTAATGTGTGACCGTAGTCTTTTATTACAGGGCTCCAGAGTGCTTGTCCAGCCTGAGGCCTCCTTATGTACAGGTGCTCCTAAGGGATTGTGGTATCCCTTGAAACTCCAGGGGATAAGCCCTCTGGTGGTTAAACAAGGTATTTACGGGTTTACATATATAACAACACCCCCCCCCCCCTGCCCTGCAAAAGTCAATAGTGTATCTATTTGCAATGTGAATTGATCTGGGGCCTTCCTTTCCCTGGTTGATTGTCTTGGTGCAAATGCTGGTTTTGGTGAGTCGTTTGTTGGGCCCTCGCTGGGCTGCTGCACAGCTGGCCTTGCCAGGCTTCTGGGTGTGGTGAGTCCTGCTGGACTGCTGCACGTGATGGGTTCTGCTTCGTGGTCAACCGCTGGGTCGGTTGCCATGTGTGTGTGCGTGTTGGGGGGTCGAAAAAGGTAGAGTCTATTGTGGGTTGTTGTGTATAGTCAGTGAATCTGAGTTTGGTTTGGTCCAAGTGTTTTCTGCAGGTGAGTCCATTTGAAAGTTTGACCAGAAACACCCTACTCGCCTCTTTGGCTATGACAATGCCAGGAAGCCACTTGAGACCTTGTCCATAGTTCAACACAAATACAGGATCATTAATCTCTCACGTGACACATTTGCGTGATCATGATATGTATTCTGTTGAAGCCGCCTGCTCTCTACCTGTTCATGTAGATCAGGGTGGACTAACGAGAGCCTTGTCTTAAGTGCCCTTTTCATGAGCAGTTTAGCGGGGGGAAGCCCAGTGAGCGAGTGGGGTCTTGTGTGGTAACTAAGCAGGACTCGGGATAGGCGAGTCTGCAGTGAGCCTTCAGTTACCCTCTTCTAGCTCTGCTTGATTGTTTGCACTGCTCGCTCTGCCTGACCATTGGACGCTGGTTTAAACGGAGCAGATGTGACATGTTTGATCCCATTGCAGGTCATGAACTCTTTGAACTCGGCACTGGTGAAGCCTGGCACATTGTCACTCACAAGGACATCAGGCAGGCCGTGCGTGGTAAACATGGCCCGCAGGCTTTCAATGGTGGCAGCGGACGTGCTTGCTGACATTATCTCACATTCAATCCATTTGGAGTACGCATCTACGACCACAAGAAACATTTTTCCCAAGAATGGGCCTGCATAGTTGACATGAATCCTGGACCACGGTTTGGAGGGCCACGACCATAAACTTAGTGCACCTCCCTGGGTGCATTGCTTAACTGTGAACATGTGTTACATTTGTGCACGCAGGACGCTAAGTCTGCATCGATACCGGGCCACCACACGTGGGATCTGGCTATCGCTTTCATCATTACAATGCCTGGGTGGATACTATGGAGGTCACTAATTAAAGTGTCCCTGCCCTTTTTTGGCACCACTACCTGATTACTCCATAGGAGGCAGTCTGCCTGTATGGACATTTCATCTCTGCGCCGCTGGTATGGCTTTATTTCTTCCTGCATCTCTAATGGGACATTAGACAACTCCCGTGGAGCACACAGTTTTTTCTAAGGCCAGTAAGGGGTCCTGGCTCGTCCAGGTTCTAATCTGTCGGGCGGTAATAGGTGATTGCTCACTCTCGAATGCTTCCATTACCATAACTAAATCTGCGGGCAGTGCCATCTCCACTCCTGTGATGGGCAATGGCAGCCTACTGAAAGCATCGGCACAGTTTTCTGTGCCTGGCTTGTGGCGGATGACGTTGTTGTATGCGGATAACGTGAGCGCCCGATGCATTCGTATTTATCCCCTTACTTTCAGAAAAGAGGGATATAAGTGGCTTATGGTCGGTTTCCAATTCAAATTTGAGCCCAAACAGATATTGATGCATTTTTTTTACCCCATAAACACATGCTAACGCATCTTTTTCAATCATGCTGTAGGCCCTCTCAGCCTTAGACAGACTTCTGGATGCATAAGCAACTGGTTGCAATTTCCCAGATTCATTAGCTTGTTGCAATACACACCTGACACCATATGATAACGCATCACATGCTGGTACCAAATGCTTACATGGATCATACAACATAAGCAATTTGTTTGTGCATAACAGTTTCCTAGCTTAAAGGCATTTTTCTTGGCTTTTACCCCATATCCATTCATCTCCTTTATGCAGTAAAGAGTGCGGAAGTTCGAACTATGCTAAGACTCGGGAAGAAGTTACCAAAGTAGTTCAGGAGTCCTAGAAACGTCTTGATTGCCTCCATCTTCAACTCGGTGGGCCAGATGCCGTCCGCTGCGATTCTTCTCCCCAGGAACTCCACTTCAGGCGCAAGGAAAACACACTTCGAGCGTTTTAACCTGAGCCCCACACAATTAAGCCGATTAAGAATCTCCTCCAGGTTCTGCTGGTGCTCGACTGTGTCCCGACCTGTAAACAAGATGTCGTCCTGGAAGATCACTATGCGCGGGACCGACTTAAGCAAGCTTTCCATGTTTCTCTGGAAAATCGCCATGGCTGATCGAATCCCAAACGGGCATCTGTTGTAAATGAAGAGAACTTGTGCGTGTTGATGCAGGTGAGGCCCTTCGATGATTCCTCCAGCTCCTGCATCATGTAGGCCGAGGTCAAGTTCAGTTTCGTGAACGTTTTTCCTCCCGCCAGCGTCGCAAATAGGTCATCTGCCTTTGGTAGCGGGTATTGATCCTGCAGGGAGAAATGATTGATAGTTACTTTGTAATCACCACAGATTCAGACAGTGCTGCCTTCCTTGAGGACTGGAACAAAAGCGGACTGGCCCACTCATTGAATTCGATCAGCGAAATGATGCCCCCTGTTGCAGCCAGTCCAGCTAGATCTCCATCCTCTCATCATGTGCGGTACCGCTTTTGCCTTGTGATGGATGGGTCGCGCCCCCGGAATCAAGTGGATCTGCACTTTTTCTCCTTGGTACTTCCTGATGCCCGGTTCGAACAGCGAGGGGAACTTGTTTAGGACCTGGCCACATGAAGTGTCGTCGATGGACCAGAGCGCTCGGACATCGTCCCAGTTCCAGCGTATCGTTCCCAGCCAGCTCCTGCTGAACAGTGTGGGGCCATCGTCCGGTACCACCCAGAGTGGTAAATTATGCACCACTCCATTGTAGGAGATCGTTACGGTAGCACTGCCGATTATGGGAATCAGTTCCTTTTGTGTACGTTCTCAGTTTAGTACGAATGGGAGTCAGGACTAGTCTTGAGGCCTTACTGCACCACAATTTATCGAAAATCTTTTTGCTTATAATGGACTGGTTCGCACCCGTGTCCAGGTCCATTGACACCGGGAGTCTATTTAATTCAACCTTCAGCATTATCGGGGGACCCTTTGTGGTAAATGTGTGCACCCCATATACCTCTGCCTCCTCAGTCTGAGTCTCTGGTTTGTCGTGATCCGCTGTGGATCTGTCCTCCTCTGCAACATGGTGGTTTGCAGGATCAGCAGGGTTTGCAGCTCGCCTGCACACACGTTGAAGGTGTCCCATTGTTCCACAACCCTTGCAAACGTATCCTTTGAAGCGGCATGAGCAGCCAGTCGAGGAGGCGGGAGCTCGGAGCAGCGCGAGTCCAGGGTCGGCGAGAGGCCTATAAAGGCCAGCGGGAGTCGAGCAGTTCGAGCAGTCAGTCGAGGAGGCGGGAGCTCGGAGCAGCGCGAGTCCGGGGTCGGCGAGAGGCCTATAAAGGCCAGCGGGAGTCGAGCAGTTCGAGCAGTCAGTCGAGGAGGCGGGGGCTCGGAGCAGCGCGACTCCGGGGTCGGCGAGAGGCCTATAAAGGCCAGCGGGAGTCGAGCAGTTCGAGCAGCCAGTCGAGGAGGCAGGAGCTCGGAGCAGCGCGAGTCCGGGGTCGGCGAGAGGCCTATAAAGGCCAGCTGGAGTCGAGCAGTTCGAGCAGCCAGTCGAGGAGGCGGGAGCTCGGAGCAGCGCGAGTCCGGGGTCGGCGAGAGGCGTACCGGTGCAGCTACAGGGAGAAGGCAAAGAAAGAAACAAAGGTGACGTCACAGCCTAGGGGGTAAGTGATTGGCTGGTGATTGGTGAGTAGTTTTTCTTTTTCTTATATCAGTCAGTAACTTTTAACATTGTTGTTGCCAATTTAAGTGTATCTAAGGGTTAAGTCATGGCAGGAGAGCTCGGTCGGGTGTTATGCTCCTCCTGTACCATGTGGGAACTCAGGGACACTTCCGGTGTCCCTGACGACTACGTGTGCAGGAAGTGTATCCACCTCCAGCTCCTGACGGTCCGCGTTACGGATTTGGAGCTGAGGGTGGATTCACTCTGGAGCATCCACGATGCTGAGAATGACGTGAGTATCACGTGTAGTGAGTTGGTCTTACCGCAGGGAAAGGGTCCACAGCCAGCTAGGGAATGGAAGACCAGCAGGAAGAGTAGTGCAAGGAAGGTAGTGCAGGGGTCCCCTGTGGTCATCCCCCTGCAAAACAGATACACTGTTTTGAGTACTGTTGAGGGGGATGACTCATCAGGGGAGGGCAGCAGCAGCCAAGTTCATGGCACCGTGGCTGGCTCTGCTGCACAGGAGGGCAAGAAAAAGAGTGGGACAGCAATAGTGATAGGGGATTCAATGGTGAGGGGAATAGATAGACGTTTCTGCGGCCGCGACCGAGACTCCAGGATGGTATGTTGCCTCCCTGGTGCAAGGGTCAAGGATGTCTCGGAGCGGGTGCAGGACATTCTGAAATGGGAGGGAGAACAGCCAGTTGTCGTGGTGCACATTGGTACCAACGACATAGGTTAAAAAAAGGGATGAGGTCCTACGAAACGAATTTAAGGAGCTAGGAGCTAAATTTAAAAAGTAGGACCTCAAAAGTAGTAATCTCGGGATTGCCACGTGATAGTCAGAGTAGGAATCGCAGGATAGCGCAGATGAATACGTGGCTTGAGCAGTGGTGCAGCAGGGAGGGATTCAAATTCCTGGGACATTGGGACCGGTTCTGGGGGAGGTGGGACCAGTACAAACCGGACGGTCTGCACCTGGGCAGGACCGGAACCAATGTCCTAGGGGGAGTGTTTGCTAGTGCTGTTGGGGAGGAGTTAAACTAATATGGCAGGGGGATGGGAACCAATGCAGGGAGACAGAGGGAAACAAAAAGGAGGCAAAAGCAAAAGACAGAAAGGAGATGAGGAAAAGTGGAGGGCAGAGAAACCCAAGGCAAAGAACAAAAAGGGCCACTGTACAGCAAAATTCTAAAAGGACAAAGGGTGTTAAAAAAACAAGCCTGAAGGCTTTGTGTCTTAATGCAAGGAGTATCCGCAATAAGGTGGATGAATTAATTGAGCAAATAGATGTTAATAAATATGATGTGATTGGGATTACGGAGACGTGGCTCCAGGATGATCAGGGCTGGGAACTCAACATTCAGGGGTATTCAACATTCAGGAAGGATAGAATAAAAGGAAAAGGAGGTGGGGTAGCATTGTTGGTTAAAGAGGAGATTAATGCAATAGTTAGGAAAGACATTAGCTTGGATGATGTGGAATCTATATGGGTAGAGCTGCAGAACACCAAAGGGCAAAAAACGTTAGTAGGAGTTGTGTACAGACCTCCAAACAGTAGTAGTGATGTTGGGGCATCAAACAGGAAATTAGGGGTGCATGCAATAAAGGTGTAGCAGTTATAATATGCACATAGATTGGGCTAGCCAAACTGGAAGCAATACGGTGGAGGATGATTTCCTGGAGTGCATAAGGGATGGTTTTCTAGACCAATATGTTGAGGAACCAACTAGGGGGGAGGCCATCTTAGACTGGGTGCTGTGTAATGAGAGAGGATTAATTAGCAATCTCATTGTGCGAGGCCCCTTGGGGAAGAGTGACCATAATATGGTGGAATTCTGCATTAGGATGGAGAATGAAACAGTAAATTCAGAGACCATGGTCCAGAACTTAAAGAAGGGTAACTTTGAAGGTATGAGGCGTGAATTGGCTAGGATAAATTGGCGAATGATACTTAGGGGGTTGACTGTGGATGGGCAATGGCAGACATTTAGAGACCGCATGGATGAATTACAACAATTGTACATTCCTGTCTGGCGTAAAAATAAAAAAGGGAAGGTGGCTCAACCGTGGCTATCTAGGGAAATCAGGGATAGTATTAAAGCCAAGGAAGTGGCATACAAATTGGCCAGAAATAGCAGCGAACCTGGGGACTGGGAGAAATTTAGAACTCAGCAGAGGAGGACAAAGGGTTTGATTAGGGCAGGGAAAATGGAGTACGAGAAGAAGCTTGCAGGGAACATGAAGACGGATTGCAAAAGTTTCTATAGATATGTAAAGAGAAAAAGGTTAGTAAAGACAAACGTAGGTCCCCTGCAGTCAGAATCAGGGGAAGTCATAACGGGGAACAAAGAAATGGCAGACCAATTGAACAAGTACTTTGGTTCGGTATTCACTAAGGAGGATACAAACAACCTTCCGGATATAAAAGGGGTCAGAGGGTCTAGTAAGGAGGGGGAACTGAAGGAAATCTTTATTAGTCGGGAAATTGTGTTGGGGAAATTGATGGGATTGAAGGCCGATAAATCCCCAGGGCCTGATGGACTGCATCCCAGAGTACTTAAGGAGGTGGCCTTGGAAATAGCGGATGCATTGACAGTCACTTTCCAACATTCCATTGACTCTGGATCAGTTCCTATGGAGTGGAGGGTAGCCAATATAACCCCACTTTTTAAAAAAGGAGGGAGAGAGAAAACAGGGAATTATAGACCGGTCAGCCTGACCTCAGTAGTGGGTAAAATGATGGAATCAATTATTAAGGATGTCATAGCAGTGCATTTGGAAAATGGTGACATGATAGGTCCATGTCAGCATGGATTTGTGAAAGGGAAATCATGCTTGACAAATCTTCTGGAATTTTTTGAGGATGTTTCCAATAAAGTGGACAAAGGAGAACCAGTTGATGTGGTATATTTGGACTTTCAGAAGGCTTTCGACAAGGTCCCACACAAGAGATTAATGTGCAAAGTTAAAGCACATGGGATTGGGGGTAGTGTGCTGACGTGGATTGAGAACTGGTTGTCAGACAGGAAGCAAAGAGTAGGAGTAAACGGGTACTTTTCAGAATGGCAGGCAGTGACTAGTGGGGTGCCGCAAGGTTCTGTGCTGGGGCCCCAGCTGTTTACATTGTACATTAATGATTTAGACAAGGGGATTAAATGCAGTATCTCCAAATTTGCGGATGACACTAAGTTGGGTGGCAGTGTGAGCTGCGAGGAGGATGCTATTAGGCTGCAGAGTGACTTGGATAGGTTAGGTGAGTGGGCAAATGCATGGCAGATGAAGTATAATGTGGATAAATGTGAGGTTATCCACTTTGGTGGTAAAAACAGAGAGACAGACTATTATCTGAATGGTGACAGATTAGGAAAAGGGAAGGTGCAACGAGACCTGGGTGTCATGGTACATCAGTCATTGAAGGTTAGCATGCAGGTACAGCAGGCGGTTAAGAAAGCAAATGGCATGTTGGCCTTCATAGCGAGGGGATTTGAATACAGGGGCAGGGAGGTGTTGCTACAGTTGTGCAGGGCCTTGGTGAGGCCACACCTGGAGTATTGTGTACAGTTTTGGTCTCCTAACTTGAGGAAGGACATTCTTGCTATTGAGGGAGTGCAGCGAAGATTCACCAGACTGATTCCCGGGATGGCGGGACTGACCTATCAAGAAAGACTGGATCAACTGGGATTGTATTCACTGGAGTTCAGAAGAATGAGAGGGGACCTGATAGAAACGTTTAAAATTCTGACGGGTTTAGACAGGTTAGATGCAGGAAGAATGTTCCCAATGTTGGGGAAGTCCAGAACCAGGGGTCACAGTCTGAGGATAAGGGGTAAGCCATTTAGGACCGAGATGAGGAGAAACTTCTTCACCCAGAGAGTGGTGAACCTGTGGAATTCTCTACCACAGAAAGTAGTTGAGGCCAATTCACTAAATATATTCAAAAGGGAGTTAGATGAAGTCCTTACTACTCGGGGGATCAAGGGTTATGGCGAGAAAGCAGGAAGGGGGTACTGAAGTTTCATCTTCAGCCATGAACTCATTAAATGGCGGTGCAGGCTAGAAGGGCTGAATGGCCTGCTCCTGCACCTATTTTCTATGTTTCTATGAAGCTATGATCACCGCAGCGCCAACAAGGTGTTAATGGCTTTGCATTCATCACCCTTGATGGTGGACTCTGAGACATCTGCGGACGTGCAGCTGCACACATGTGAGTCCTGCCCTGTACGTTACGATTCATTACATTACTTCACAGTACTTGCAGCAGCACTCGTGTGCTGAGAGATTTTTTTGGTATTGTCACTGGTGGCGATGAACGTCTGGGCTATTGCTGTGGCTTTACTCAAGGTTGGCGTCTCTGCAGTGAAAAGTTTGCGAAGTATTACTTCATAGCCAATGCCAAGTACAAAAAAGTCCCTGAGCATGTGCACCAAGTGTCTTTCAAATTCGCAATGTCCTGCAAGGTGCCTTAGTTCAGTGACGTAGCTCACCACTTCCTGGCCTTCAGACCTGTTGTACGTGTAGAACCGGTACCTCGCCATCAGAACGCTTTCTTTCGGGTTTAGATGCTCCCGGACCAGTGTGCACAAATCATCGTACGACTTCTCTGGGTTTCGCTGGAGCCAGCAGATTTTTCATGAGTCCTGATGTTGATGCCCCTCAAACGGTGCGGAGGATCGCCCTTCGTTTGGTAGCATTCGCTTCTCCTTCCAGCTCGGCCATGAAGTATTGGTTGAGTCGCTTCACAAAGGTTTCCCAATCATCTCCCTCCGAAAATTTCTCCAGAATGCCCATGGTTCTCTGCATTGTTGTGTTGGGGTTCATCTGTAACTCGTCGCCCGTTGTTATGTCTTGAATAAAGAATCTGACCAGATACTGTAAGCTCAAAGTAATGTGAGACCGTAGTCAGTTATTACAGGTCTCCAGAGTGCCTCTCCAGCCTGTGAGGCCTCCTTATGTACAGATGCTCTCAAGGGACTCCAGGGAATGAGCCTTCTGGTGGTTAAACAGGGTATTTACAGGTTTACATATATAACAGCCGCAGTACAGCAGGACCTGAGGGTATTTGTGCATGAAACACAGAAGGATAGTATGCAGGTACAGCAAGTGATCAGGAAAGCCAATGGAATCTTAGCCTTTATTGCAAAAGGGATGGATTATAAAAGCAGGGAAGTCTTGCTACAGCTATACAAGGTATTGGTGAGGCCACACCTGGAATACTGCGTACAGTTTTGGTTTCCATATTTACGAAAGGATATACTTTGGAGGCAGTTCAGAGCAAGTTCACTAGGTTGATTCCGGGGATGAGGGGGTTGACATGAGGAAAGGTTGTGTAGGTTGGGTCTCTACTCATTGGAATTCAGAAGAATGACAGGTGATCTTATCGAAACATATAAGATTATGAGGGGGCTTGACAAGGTGGATGCAGAGAGGATGTTTCCACTGATAGGGGTGACTAGAACGAGAGGGCATGATCTTAGAATAAGGGGCCGCCCATTTAAAACAGAGATGAGGAGAAATTTCTTCTCTGAGGGTTGTAAATCTGTGGAATTTGCTGCCTCAGAGAGCTGTGGAAACTGGGACATGGAATAAATTTAATACAGAAATAGACAGTTTCTTAAACGATAAGGGATTATGGGGAGCGGGCAGGGAAGTGGAGCTGAGTCCATGATCAGATCAGCCATGATCTTATTGAATGGCGGAGCTGGCTCAAGGGGCCGTATGGCCTACTCCTGTTCCTATTTCTTATGTTCTTAAAAATTGTAGTCGGAGGCTTCCTGTGGGCGGACACTTCGGGTCCGAGGCTTAGTTATGCAGCCGAGCGTTGAGGCCACGCATCCCAGGAGTATAAGTGTTTCCTGGGATCACATGGGCCTGGACTACCAATCTCAATGTGCTCCCCATTACTATCAATGAGAATACCCCTAAAATCAAATAAAACACAAACATAAATACTTTATAAAAAAAAAAATTAATAGAAATTGCATACAATTAGATGTTTCGAGAACACATTTTCTTTTTAATTGTTTGCATTTGTTTTAAGTGTTAAAAATAGATTTACCTTCATAGACAGGATTTTTAATATAAAAATAAGTAATAACATTTATTTTTTCTGTCTATTAAAACTCTTACGCAGTGAAAAGCAGGCCTTACACCGTTTACCAGGCGTAAGAGTTTGAAGGACATTGCCTGGGCAAGACTCTCCACCCGCGAAGGTCCTTCTACTGGGGATGAGCGCGATTTGTCAATCACAAGTGCCGGGTTCAGGCACATGCGCTACGTGTGCCTAAACCTGGAACTTGCGGGGTCTCTTCGGGGGCTTGCGCACATCGTACGCACCCGGAGAGGCTGGAATTTCAGGGCCATTGTTTCACGTTAGCCTATTTCAAGATGAAATTCTCCTATGCAAAGAGGCAATTGAGCCAAACAAATTTTTAAGCTTTTTGATAATGTAGCATATGCAGAAGACTTATAGGCCCGGAATTTGTGGTCAACGGCGATTGCCACTGACCTCGAAGAAAACTGCCCACAAAGATCTTGTGATCTCTCTGGCACAAACCTTAGCTTTCTCGATCTGGATAATTGTAGCACTGTCACAAGGGGATCCTCAGTGTACATTAGCAGTAATGTCATGCTGTTTAAGCAGCCAGTCACGTTGAAGAATTTTCATAGACAGCAAACCAGGAAATAAAAGGCACTGATTATCAATCACTTTTTAAAAGTTTTACAGAGAGCAAAATAAATTGGGACATTCACTGGAGTTAAGGTACAAGCTGCAATATCTCAAAACTTTAGAAAAAAATGTGTTTTTGTTTTAAAAATCTAGTAATTTTTTATCATAATGGGGAAATTTGACATTCCCCAAATATAAAATTAGATTTTCAGGGCCAGAATGGTTGTTGAGTCAATATGCCATTTAAACCCCAGTCACATGTATTTTAACAAGGCTTAACCTTTTAATGGGTTGTTTACAGCGATATTAGAGTAGAAAAGCGGAAGCTTTTGTCAGTCCAAGTGATTTCACTGATTGCTGACTGGAGTTCCACAGTGCAGCCTGTGGCAGAGCAGGGAATGACTGACCGCGACTTCAGGATTTCCACGTATATCTGCACATGTGCTAAATCCTGACGTTATGGTCAGCTTCAGGGAGGTAATGACGGCAACACCGACAGTTTTGCCATCGTATCACCATAAAATTTGGGCCATAAAATGACAAAAAATTGAACATCTGCCCATATATTTATACTCCTTCCATCAGCAGCTACACTGTTGGACGGAGTATAAATCAAGAAATAATGGAGGCTTGTAAAAAAACAAAGAACGGCAATAATCATGGGCGATTTTAACCTTCATATTGATTGAACAAAAGAAATTGGCCAGGGTAGCCTTGAGGAAGAGTTCATAGAGTGTATCCGGGATAGTTTTCTTGAACTGTACGTTGCGGAACCAACCAGGGTGCAGGCGATCTTAGATCTGATAGTGTGTTAATGAGACAGGATTAATAAATGATCGAGTAAAGAATCCTCTAGGAATGAGTTACCATAACATGGTTGAATTTCAAATTCAGTTGGAGAGTGAGAAAGTTGGATCTCAAACCAGTGTCCTAAGCTTAAATAAAGGAGACTACAAAGGTATGAAGGCAGAGTTGGCTAAAGTGGACTGGGAAAATAGATTTAAGTGCAAGACGGTTGATGAGCAATGGCAGACATTTTAGTAGATATTTCATAACTCAACGAAAATATATCCCAATGAGAAGGAAAGACTATAAGAGAAGGGAGAACCATCCGTAGCTAACGAAGGAAATGAACAATGGTATCAAATTGAAAACAAGGGCATACAATGTGGCCAGACATAGAAACCATAGATAATAGGTGCAGGAGTAGGCCATTTGGCCCTTCGTGCCTGCACCACCATTCAATATGATCATGGCTGATCCTGCACTTCAGTACTGCATTCCTCCTTTCTCTCCATACTCCTTGATCCCTTTAGCTGTAAGGGCCATATCTAACTCCCTTTTGAATATATCTAATGAACTGGCCTCAACAACTTTCTGTGGTAGAGAATTCCACATGCTCACAACTCTGAATGAAGAAGTTTCTCCTCATCCTGATCCTAAATGGCTTACTCCTTATCCTTAGACTGTGACCCCTGGTTCTGGACTTCCCCCAACATCGGGAACATTCTTCCTGCATCTAATCTGTCCAATCCCATCAGAATTTTATATGTTTCTATGAGATTCCCTCTCATTCTTCTAAATTTCATTGAATATAAGCCTTGTCGATCCAATCTTTATTCATATGTCAGTCCTGTCATCCCGGGAATCAGTCTGGTGAACCTTCGCTGCACTCCCTCAATAGTAAGAATGTCCTTCCTCAGATTCTGAGACCAAAACTACACAATAGTCAAGGTGTGGCCTCACCAAGGCCCTGTACAACTGTAGTAAGACCTCCCTGCTCCTATACTCAAATCCTCTCCCTTTGAAGGCCAACATGCCAATTGCTGCCTTCACCGCCTGCTATACCTGTATGCCAACTTTCAATGACTGATATACCGTTGCACCTCCCCTTTTACTAATATGTCACCATTCAGATTATCTGCCTTTCTGTTTTTACCACCAAAGTGGATAACCTCACATTTATCTACATTATATACTGCATCTGCCATGTATTTGCCCATTCACCTAACCTGTCCATGTCACCCTGCAGCCTCTTAGCATCCTCCTCACAGCTCACACTGTCACCCAGCTTAGTGTCATCTGCAAACTTGGAGATATTACATTTAATTCCTTTGTCTAAATCATTAATGTATATTGTAAACAGCTGGGGTCCCAGCACTACTGAACCTTGCGGTACCCGACTGGTCACTGCCTGCCATTCTGAAAAGGACCAGTTTATTCCTACTCTTTGCTTCCTGTCTACCAACCAGTTCTCTATCCACGTCAGTACATTACCCCCAATACCATGTGCTTTAATTTTGCACACTAATCTCTTGTGTGGGACCTTGTCAAAAGCCTTTTGAAAGTCTAAATACACCACATCCACTGGCTCCCCTTGTGCACTCTTCTAGTTACATCCTGAAAAAATTCTAGAAGATTTGTCGAGCATGATTTCCCTTTCATAAATCCATGCTGACTTGGACCGATCCTGTCACTGCTTTCCAAATGCGCTGCCATTACATCTTTAATAATTGATTCCAATACTTCCCCCACCACTGATGTCAGGCTGACCGGTCTATAATTCCTTGTTTTCTCTCTGCCTCCTTTTTTAAAAAGTGGGGTTACATTAGCTACCCTCCAGTCCAAAGGAACTGATCGAGAGTCTATAGAATGTTGGAAAATGACCACAAGTGCATCCACTATTTCTAGGGCCACTTCCTTAAGTACTCTGGGATGCAGACTATCAGGCTCTGGGGATTTATCAGCCTTCAATCGCATCAATTTCTCTAACACAATTTGCTGATTAATAAGGATTTCCTTTAGCTCCTCCTTCTCGCTAGACCCTCGATCCCCTAGATTTCCGGAAGGTTATTTGTGTCTTCCATAGTGAAGACAGAACCAAGTATTTGTTCAACTAGTGGAAGGCCAGAGGATTGGGAAATGTTGAAAAGACAGCAACAAACGACTTAAAAAAAATAGAGAGAGGGAAGATAGGTTATGAAAGTAAACTAGCACGAAATATAAAAACAGATAGTAAGAGTTTCTACAAGTACATAAAAAGGAAAAAAGTGGCTAAAGTAAACGTTGATCCCTTAGAGGATGAGGTTGGGGAATTAATAATGGGGAACAGGGAAATGGCAGCGACGTTGAAGAAATATTTTGTATCGGTCTTCACGGTAGAAGACACAAAAATATCCCAATAGTGGATAATCACGGGACTTTAGGGAGGGAGGAACTCCCTGTACAATCACTATTATTAAAGAAGTAGTACTCGGTAAAATATTGAGATTAAAGGCGGAGAAGTCCCCTGGGCCTGATGGCTTGCATCCTAGGGTCTTAAAAGAAGTGGCTGCAGAGATAGTGGATGCATTGATTGTAATCTACCAGCATTCCCTGGATTCTGGGGAGGTCCTAGCTGTCTGGAAAACCGCAAATGTAACGCCCCTATTGTAAAAAAAGGAGGCAGACGGAAAGCAGGAAACTATAGACCAGTTAGCCTCACATCGGTCGTTGGGAAAATGCTGGAGTCCATTTAAGGAAGCAGTAGCCGGACGTTTGGATAAGCATAATTCAATCAAGCATGGTTTTATGGAAGGGAAATCATGTTTTGACAAATTAGCTGGAGTTCTTTGAGGATGTAACGAGCAGGGTGAATGAGGGGGAAACCAATGGATGGAGTGTATTTGGATTTCCAGAACGCATTCGATAAAGTGCCACATAAGAGGTTACTGCACAAGATAAAAGTTCATGGGGTTGGGGGTAATATATTAGCATGGATAGAGGATTGGCTGGCTAACAGAAAACAGAGAGTCAGGATAAATTTTCTGGTTGGCAAACAGTGACTAGTGGGATGCCGCAGGGATCAGTGCTGGGTCCTCAATTACTTACAATCTATATTAATGACTTGGATGAAGGGACTGAGTGTAATGTAGCCAAGTTTGCTGATGATACAAAGATGGATGGGAAAGCAAATTGTGAGGAGGACACAAAAAATCTGCAAAGGGATATAGGGGTCAAGTTTCGGCCTGAGTTGCTCCTATTTTTTTGGAGCAATTAGTTTAGAATGGAGCATCTTAGAAATTGCAATTCTCAGCATTTAGTTTGCTCCAGTTCTAGTGAGTTATAACAGTTTCATATTAGAACAGATTTTTCTTTTCAAAAGGGGGCGGCGTGTCCAGCCACTTAGGCCTGTTTTGCAAGTTTAGGCAGTGAGAACTTACTCCAAACTAACTTAGAATGGAGTAAGTGTAAATTTTTGTACACTCAGAAAAACCTTGCCTACACTTGCACATCAGGCGTAGGGAACGAGAGGTGGTGGGTGGGGGAGGGAAGTAATTAAATTTTACAAGCATTCAACATTTTGACTTAAACAAATAAAGAGCTATCCTGAATACTAAATGATAAATAAAGCAAATAAAAAACACATTGAACTTTCCTACCTGTCTGAAGCAGCAGCAGCAGCCTTCAAGCTGCGAAGATTCAGGCCGTTCGGCAGGGGACAGGGACGGCATCAGTCCAACCACACGGAGCGAAGGCAGCAGCAGCCTTCGAGCTGCGAGGATATCGGCCGTTCGGCCAGGAGAAACGGGCGGCGTCAGGCCACCCACAGCGACGGCAGCAGCAGCCTTCGAGCTGCGAAGATTTCGGCCAGGAGATGGGCGGGACACGGTTGGGGCCACACACACAGGCAACGCAGCAGCCTCCAGAGCTGTGAAGTTATTTTTATAGGCTGCAGGCCATTCAGCCAGGAGACAGGGGAGGCATACAAAGCACCACGAGGGAGAGCCAGCAAGTTTAAAAGTTTAATTTGTACTTCAAGTATGGGTGCTACATTATTAATACCACGGATTATGCAATGGTTCGCCATCAATGCACTGCATAGGAGAGAATTGATTAGAGCTCACCGCACCAGGAACGTCATAGCCTGTAGGCAGATGGGCAGGAGCCCTTACCCACGTCGGCAATATCGAGTCAGGCGTTCGTACCTGGACCTGAGTGAGGCTGATTGTGTCAAAAGGCTGCGTTTCCATAGAGAAGTTGTTGTTGAGATCTGTGATATGCTGAGAGCAGATTTGCAGCCCAGAAGCAGAACGCTGACTGCCTTGTCCGTTGAAGTGAAGGTAACAGCTGCACTTGCCTTCTATGTCTCGGGATCGTTTCAAGCTACAACTGGAGATGTATGCGCCGTCTCTCAATGTGCAATACATGCCTGCGTTTACCAGGTCATGGCTGCACTGTATGCGCGGAGGAATGACTTCATCAAGTTCCCAATGACCGCACAAGCAGTGCATGACAGGGCTGTGGGCTTCTTCAGGATTGCTGGCTTCCCAAAGGTACAGGGCTGCATTGATTGTACCCACATCGCCTTATGAGCACCTGTGGAGGATTCTGAGCAGTACAGGAATAGAAAAGGTTTCCACTCTATCAATGTGTAGCTCGTGTGTGACGACAAGCAGCGCATCATGTCAGTCGATGCGAGATACTCTGGCAGCACCCATGATGCGTTCATCCTGTGCGACAGTGTTATATCTGACATGTTTGAGCAGTAGCCAGAAGGGCAGAGCTGGCTACTGGGAGACAAAGGGTACGGCCTGGCCACCTGGCTCATGACGCCCCTATGCGTAACACAGACGGAAGCTGACCATCAATACAACATGGTGCACATTGCAACATGCAGCATCATAGAGGACCATTGGCATCTTGAAACAGCGTTTCCGATGCCTAGACCATTCTGGAGGCCACTTGCAATACTCTCCTCAGATTGTAGGTCACTTCACTGTTGTGTGCTGCATGCTGCATAACTTGGCCATCATGAGGCAGCAGGAGCTGGTAGTGGAACCAGAAGACCCACATGAGGGGCCAGTGCCTGATAGTAATTTGGAAGAGCAGGATGAGGATGATGACGACGATCAGGAAAGCATGCAAGTGTCTGATGCCGGAGCACGAGGTAGGAGGAGGGCGGTCCATCGTGCTCCTTTAACGATTGCTCGAGCCTTGCGCCAGCAGCTCATCTGTGAACGCTTCAATTACTGATGCCTGAGGGCTCTGCGACAACTGTTGTGCATGGACATGTTTATTTTTTGGAGTTGTTCCTATGTTGTGTTGTGTTAATGGAACATGATTCAGTTTTAATTAAAAAAATATTTTATTAAAGTTAATGTTAGTGTAATCAAATATTTGTTGTATCAAACTTTACTTTTTAATATGACTCTTTAAGATCACTTATAAACTTGTCAAGTTACAAAACAATTTCAATGTGAAAAATCTTATACTCTTAAGATCACTTTTATACTTCAAGATCACTTTTTAGGTGCAAAATTAAATAAGTTACACAACGTGAGAGCATTTACATTATATGATCACTTAAAAGTCCTAAGATCACTTAAGTTGTAAAGTTACAAAACTTACAAAACAATTTCAATTTGAAAAACATTACTACAGTTACATCAAGAACAAAAACAAAAGCAGCAAAGAAAGGCTGCAACCACCTCTCATCCACATCTCGGTGAATGTTCACTTCTTCATGGGGGTATCATTTGATTGGCCGGGCTGTGTGCCCTTATTGCAGCAGCTACCTCACCCAGGCCCTCCCTGACGCCCTGTGCCGTCACTTGCATGCCCTCCCTGACGGCCTGTGCCGTCACTTGCATGCCCTCCCTGACGGCCTGTGCCGTCGATTGCACTCCCTCAGACATTCCCTTCCTCATTTCCCGTGTCAGTATTGCTATTTCTCCCATCAGTACCATCACCTCTTCACCCACTGCACTGACACTGCCCACGAGTGATCGGGTAAGCTCATTGGTCTCCATACCCAATGCCACAACTTGAGCCGCATCTGTTGCATGCTGCATCTCAGGAGAGCGTGTCTCCAATCTCCTCCTCTGCCTGGGTCTGCCTCGCGGCACCACTACACTGGGAACCGCGGGCTGGGATGGTGGGACGCTCGGTGTTCCAAATGGCAGCACTAGAGTGGGAGGCGTGGGCTGGGACAGTGCGGCCCTGGGTCTTGCATCCGGCACCACTCGAGGGAGAGCCGTGGGCTGGGATGGTGGGTCAATGGGTGTAAACTGCTCCATTATATCAGCAGCACCACTGGGAGCCGCAACGTCGGAATCAAAACCATGGAAGGTGGAACCAGAACTGTGCGAGTGGGAGGTGCAGGCTGGGATGCTGGAGCAATGCTGTAATACACCAGCAGCACACTGGGACCCGCAACATCGGAATCAAAACCATGGAAGGTGGAACCAGAACCTATACAAGGGCTTGAAACTCTGATGCCCATTAATGTGGGCTCATAAATATTAATTTGGATGGTCTCCCCTGAAGACATTTCAGTCATCGTTGGCTGCAGCCAGTCTGGATTGTCTGAATCTGGTTCTTCTGGTTCTTGTTGTAGATTTTCAGGGTTGGCATCATCATCATCTTCTGCAAAATATATCAGAACAGTCAAATGTTTAGCAGCAGAGGAGGGGGCAGGATGGGTGGCATGAGTACTCTCACACATAGCAGGCCAGGCAGCAGGTTGATTTGAAGGGCCACGATGTATTTTCAGGACTTGCCCTCTTTCTTGCGTGCAGGCCCAACTTGTGCTGTACTGATTGCTTTTCTCCATGTATGACTCATCATAGTAGCTACCCTCTGTTCCAAGGGTGTCGGTGGATGCAGGTTTGGCAGGCCTCCTCCTGTTCGAGTTCTTTCCCTTTAGTTGTGGCCCAATTTCTTCTGCAAAGATTAAAATATAACTTTTTACAAAGTGCGTCTTTCTGCAGGGTGGGACATGCGGATAGTCACATTTAAAATTACGATTCCATTAAAAAATGAAAATATTACTTGCACTAACTACTTGACCAAGGTCGTGCCATTTCTTTTTACACTGGCTTCCAGATCTCATGGTATGCACCACTGCGCAATAATCTTCTACAACTTAGTTCCAGCGTTTCTTTATTTCTTTGTTTGGCACTTTTATGCGATCTCTGTTGCTGGTATCCAGCTCCTGCCATCTCTGCTCAATGATGTAAACTAATATCTCCACTTCCTCATACAAGAAATTCTTTGTTCTTGGTGGACGTTGTTCCATTGCTGTACTGAATTGACACTGATTTTTCAAAACACACAGTCCTTATTTTGCATGCACCTATGCAGCACTTGTTCTGGAAATTTAGCAACAAAAAGCAGCACTCACTGATTTCAGCAGGTGATTTCTTCAACAGTGCTGCTAAAATCACTCCTTCAGGCACAAAAAATCACCAAAATTCACTCGAGCCTTTCCACAGCTCCACAAAACAAATCAGCACTTTTCCTCAGGTGCCTTTAAAAATGGCCGAGTGCCAATTTTCGTATCACACTGCGCGTGCGCGCACGCTCCAGCGCGCATGTGCAGGGCTGCCGGCACGATATCATCTGCTCTGAACTAGCCCCGCCCCCCTGCAGTCTCAAAATCGGCACGACACTTTGGCCCCGCCCCCCGCTGATCTCTGCACGCCGCACCGAGCTGCAAGGAAGCTGCTGCGAGGCCGAGAATTCCTCCATAAGTTTTTGACTCGCTTTTGAGCGTGGAAAACAGGCGTGGGTGTCGGGGCTGCGCCGTTCTAGGCGTGCCCCGAAACTTGAACCCAAAGACAGGCTAAGTGAGTAGGCAAAAATTTGGCAGATGGTGTATAATGTGGGAAAATGTGAGGTTATCCACTTGGCAGAAAAAATAAAAAAGCAAATTATAATTTAACTGGAGAAAAATTGCGAAGTGCTGCAGTACAGAGGGACCTGGGTGTCCTTGTGCATGAAACACAAAAAGTTAGTATGCAGGTACAGCAAGTAATCAGGAAGGCAAATGGAATGTTGGCCTTTATTGCAAGGGGAATAGAGTACAAAAGCAGAGAAGTCCTGCTACAACTGTACAGGGTATTGGTGAGGCCACACCTGGAGTACTGCGTACAGTTTTGGTCTCCGTATTTAAGGAAGAATGTACTTGCATTGGAGGCAGTTCAGAGAAGGTTCACTAGGTTGATTCCGGAGATGAGGTTGACTTATGAAGATAGGTTGAGTAGGTTGGGCCTATACTCATTGGAGTTCAGAAGAATAAGAGGTAATCTTATCAAAACATATAAGAAAATGAGGGGGCTCGACAAGGTGGATGCAGAGAGAATATTTCCACTCGTGGGCGAAACTAAAACTAGGGGACATAGTCTCAGAATAAGGGGCCGCCCATTTAAACTGAGATGAGGAGGAATTTCTTCTCAGAGGGTTGTAAATCTATGGAATACTCTGCCCCAGAGAGGTGTGGAGGCTGGGTCATTGAATATATTTATGGCGGAGATAGACAGACTTTGGAGCAATAAGGGAATAAAGGGTTATGGGGAGCAGGCAGGGAAGTGGAGCTGAGTCCATGATCAGATCAGCCATGATCAGATCAGCCATGATCTTATTAAATGGCTCAAGGGTCCAAATGACCTACCCCTGCTCCTAATTCTTATGTTATGTTCTTATACAGATATTGGTACAGTTTGTTCCTAGTAGGATGAAGATTACTCCTTCTTTGCCTTGAGAGCAGTATAAATTGTGTTTTTCACTATTATAAACTTAAAAGAAGCTTTCTGTAGTACCAGCAGGTGGTGGTCCTTTCTATTGTTGGGGGATGGAATAAGACAATTAGATTTCAAGACAGAAATGGTTATACACATAATTAAACTCAATGCTCAGTTGAAATATGGAGCAGTACAGAGTGGGTCCAAGAGGGATGCACTTACATAATGAGGAGTAAGGTTAGAAATTTCAGACCAATCCAAACAAATGGTCCTCAGCTCCCAGTTCTTGAAAGTTTTGCATGTCTATCATTCAGGAGGTTGTAATTGTGAACCTCCTCTCTCTCTCTCTCTCTCTCTCTCTAACCCAAAATAAGCCTTGTAGATGACTCAAATGAGAGAATAGCGCTTGATCTAGCAGTACATTGTTAAAATACTTAACTGAGCTGGACCTTGTCACTGCAATGTTGTTACTAATGTAGCATGGTAAACTTTCAGTAAAAATATTGGTGTGATCAAATTAAGTGAGAAAAATTCAAGACTTGGATGTAACTCATGGGAGTATTTGAGACGGGTCTTTTTTTCTAATTATTTGAACCTATGCTTTGAATTTCTGGGAGATTTAAAGGTTTTAACTAATAAAAGCTTATTTTAAAACTCTCAAATTTGTATTCATGCAAGAATTAATTTGAATGTTTAACCTCTTCTGCAATAAAATATATTTTCTTTTAGATCCTCTTCACCATCCCCTCTTCCTACTTCCTTGCCGCCCCAAAGAAAGGGGAAAGAGCCGCTTAACATGTAAGCCCGACTCTGAGCCAATACTCCTTCAAATGGGACACTAAACTGAGCTCAGTCTGATTGCCCCAGTGAATGCCAAACGCCCCAAGGTGTTGTTCAAAAAAGTTAATGGAGTTCTAACCGTGTTCTCACTAAACAACAGCACCAGAAACTAATTCACTGGTCATTCATCTAATTTTCAGTTTGTTGGACCTTGCATTGCCCAAATCGGTTGCCATGTTTACCCACATAACAAGATGACTACATTTCAAAAATTAATTTATTGGTTGTGAAGCACTTTGTGAGATGTGATAAGGCGCCATATAAATGCAAGTACTTTCTTAAATCCTGACAACTACAATTAAATCTGACATCTGTCAACTTTACAATGCACTTAGTACATCAAGAATATGGTTCTTGGAGATGGGCACTACTGGCCCAAATTATCTAAAAACTGCTCCACTCAATTGCAAGCATATATAGACATGTGTACATAGACACATTTCATGTTAAAGTTCAGATGACTGTTATAAACCATAGAAAAAGTTATGACCACATTCAAACCCTGTATTGGGTTATAGCTTTGTAAGTCTTGTGTCTCTCTGTTTTAGTCATTTGTCTATTTTAAGTCAAAGAACGTTTTTAAAAATTGGAGACTGATGGCACAGTATGTGACAATACTGACCTTTCATCTCTGGAATCTGGACATAATCTGTCTAGTTTGACATCTGTTAAAGGTTTCAACTGAAATTAGAGTGAGCAGTTTCAATCTAGTATCCATTGAAGCAAACTGTCTTGACTTATGGTGGTAGCTGGCACCAAGAGAATGAAATGGGTTGAGGGGAGTGTCAAAGATGGTGAAGAATAAGGAAACATATCTGAAGTTGGGCTTGATTTGTGTTGTCAGGGTAATAGTAGAGGCCATATTGTATTACACTTAACCTGCAAAGCAGTTGCCGGCTTCAAGGTGGACACCAGTGCTGCCACCTCTCTCATTTAGTAAGACAGCATGCACACAACATGAGCAGCTGTGGCTCAGTTGGTAGTACTCTCCTCTGAGTCAGAAGGTTATGAGATCACATCCTACTCCAGAGATTTGAGCACAAAAATCTAGGTTGACACTCCAGTGCTGCACTGTCGGAGGTGCAGTGTTTTGGATGAGATGTTAAACTGAGGTCCCCTCTGCCCTCTTAGGTGGACATGACAGATTCCATGGCACTATTTCGAAGAAAAGCAGGGGAGCTATCCTGGCCAATATTTATTCCTCAGTCAACATCGCTAAAACAGATTATCTGGTCATTATCACATTGCTGTTTGTGGGAGTTTGTTATGCGCAAATTGGCTGCCAGGTTTCCTGCACAACAACTACACTTTTAAAGTGACGACACTTTAAAAGTACTTCATTGGCCGTTGGCTGTAAAGTGCTTTGGGATGCCCTGAGGTCAAGAAAGATGCTATATAAGGTGCTATATAAATCAAGTCTTTCTTTAACGTATATATTTTTTTAAAGTAAAATTCTGCACAAGTAGTTTTCAACAGGTTTTTTTTAAATGTTGCACCTATTAATTTCCAGTTGAATGCCAAAAAAATATACAGATTGGACTTCCCTTCTCTGGGACTCCCTTATCCGGCACCACCCCTCGTTCGGCATTATTCCCGCCGCTGGGGGGGCGCATGCGTAGAACATGGCCGGGTCCTCCGACATGAACAAACTCAAGTTTTTCCTCGCCGCCGACTCCCGCAATCGCTGGCCTGACCCTGCGATCTCTCTGCCGCACTTCCAGCCCCAAGCCAGCCAGCTTCGATATCCCCGACCACTCCATTGCAAACTCAGCCGGACTCCCGACTCCGCGATCTTTTTCACCGCCACCGATTTCTCCCCCCCCCCCCCCGTGGCCTTCCTCACTGCCTCGGGGAACGTCCAAAACGTGCAGGTAACTTTGCCTATCTGTACCAGCAATCTTTCCAACACTTTGCTTTCATCTGCACTGGACTGGAAAACCCATGCAGAGCACTGTACTGCTCAGTTCCCCAGCGATTGGAGTTCATGAAAGTTGTAAAAATTACGCTTAATGTACACAATAATGTGAGTACTTGGTCTCTATGGCACAGAAATAAAGACACGGTCTGTTTTTGACGAATGATTGACACCAAAGAAGTTGTAAAAACGGTTTGTATAGCGTTGCTCCCCTTATAACACGTGACTTTCCCACGTCCGGCAAAATCCCTTATTCGGCGCAGGCCAGGCCCCAAGGGTGCCGGATAAGGGCGGTTCAGCCTGTATAACTTGTCAATTGCTTCTGCCAAATCACTTTAAATCAAGCCCGTTTATAAATAGGTTTGATACTAGTGAGGTTTTATCCATATGTATTTAGATATAGTTAAAAAGTATGGACCTGAATGAACAAATGTGTATTGGAAGTAAATTGCCATGTTTTTACGGAGTACAAAAACATCTTTCTGGTACCACTCATTTTAACATTAATATCTGCACATGAATTAATTTAATGAGATTGCATGCAATGCTTATGAATTTATTAAAAAACATTTAAAAATTGCTTTTAGATTTACCAACACTATCAACTCTCTGAAAGTTGGGCTTGAACTAAAATGTTTGTTTTTAAAAAAAAAAGTTGCAGAACAAAATCAACGGAAAAATTGCCTGTTTCATAGAAATGGTTAAAGAAAGTTAAAGAACTCCATCCGATCTTTCTAATGTCTTCCCTGCTTTCCACAAGTAGTTTTTTTTAAAAAAGAGAATCACTTTATTCAATGATATGTACCAGTTTGAAAATAATTCTCAGAATTCCGATTTTCAATTGAATTTGGTTTGCTGGTGGTTGCCTGAGTTGATGCCTTTTAATAATCGCAGGATTATTACATGTTAACTTACCTTTGTTCTACCAAAACTAGTTAAATAGAATTGATTTAATATCAAAAAGCTGAGAGGCATTGTAACCTATTCATACACTGTGTAATGCAAGATAAATTCACTACTTTATCTGTAATCTGAAATAGAACAGCACAATATATTAACGCTTTTTTTTTATCCCTATCTAGCGAGCAAACCTGTCATAAATGGCATGTTAAGGGACCCATCTCAGATTCCTGACAGGGTTCTAGCTAATCAAGTCTATCAGGTACTGTATTAATCACAGTTATCTTTTCCAGTGACATTTTGTGTTAAATAGTGGTTCACACTCTTGCAGCTAAAGCAAAAGATTTTATACTTCATTTAATTACTGTCACCGTAAACCTTCATACAGATCAGAGTTCACACCAAGGGCCAATAAACTATTTGCGTATAAAAGCTTTTTTCTTTTTAATAGCCTCCTTTATTGTTCGAACAAGCCACACAGATTCTATTTTCTACATTTTAAAATTGAACAGTCCTTGACAGTTTTTTGAACCATGCTCGGGAACTGTAAATTGTAATTGCAGTTCTCAGAATACTATTTGCCATAATAGTTATCTGATTTACCAGTGGATTATCTGACTACATATTTAATGCACTTTTTCATCTCTTATTTGCTTCCAGTGCACAGTGAACGACTGCTGTTATGGACCGTTGGTCGACTGCATCAAACAGTATCTTTTTCCATAAAATTTAGGACTGAAATTGACGAGCTATGACTCTGTAGATGAGATGTGTCTAGCTTAACCTGACATCAAGTTCTGCTTCACATAACATGTGTTTCATACCCTACCCTTGCGCTTTCAATCAACTAGGGTCACAGCAAACCTTATTCCTTCTTAGCTGCAGAAATATCAGTGTGGACAAAGTGATGTAAGAAGGAAACAATAGTAGAATTCGCTGCTTTTAAGGCTTTGACTAAATTGCGGCAATATTATTTACAAGATTCATCAGACCTGTCTTTATTAAACAAATAGACTTCTGGAATCGGGTTACATGGTTCTAAAAACTCGGCTGGACTTTAAAAATGAGCTTTCATAATCCGATATGAGTTCCCTTTGATATATTTCTATATTATATATTGAGTATGAAAAATAATAATTGTTCTGATTTTGTTTAACAAAATAACATCCACTAAGTTTTCAGCATTGGCTCAGTCGTACACTCCCCTCCGAGTCAGAAGATTATGGGCTTAAGACCCACTCCAGAGTCTTGAATACAATTTAGGTTAACATTTCAGTGCAGTGCTTGGGGAGTGTGCTGCACTGTCGGGTGAGACGTGAAACCGAGGTCCCATCTGCCCTCTCTAGGAACGTAAAAGATGCCATGACATTATTTAAAGAAAAGTAAGTGAGTTCTCCCAGTCTTCTAGACAGTATTTATCCCTCAACCAACATCACTAAAAACAGATTTCTGGTTATTTATCCTATTGTTTGTGGTACCTTGCTTTGTGCAAATTGACTTCCGCGTTTCCCTACATTGCAGCTATGTTTCATAAAGTACTTACTGGATGTGAAGCACTTTAGAACGTCCTGGGGTTGTGAAAGGTGTTGTATAAGTGCAAGTTATTTCTTTCTCTAAGTTGATGGTTATTGACTGAATTAAAAAAAAATTAATTAAACAACTTGCGTTTATTTAGCACATTCAACATAGACACTGGTGCTTTATTGGAGTGTGAAAATGAATAAAATAGATAAAGGAGGGTAGGTTGACCGATGGAGAGATTTACGAGAGGTTACCGAAAGCTTGTTCAAAAAGATGGACACAGAAAAAGCTTTCAAAGTGAAGAGGCAGAGAACTTCAGAGCAATAGTTCCAGAGAGTCGCATTCAGGCAGCTGAAGGTTCTGCCACCACTGTTGGGGCAAAGGGAGCTGTAATTGGAGGACCGCAGGGCTGGGGATGGGATACAAGACTGAAGGAGGTTGCTGACAAATGGGGCACTGAGACCGTTGAGGGAGGAGATGATGAGTATAACACTTTTAATTCAAAGCATTGGAACAGGGAGCCAAGATTGGAAATGGCAGATAATAGGTAAATAGGCTTGATGTGGGACAGGAGATGGGCAGTTGAGCTTATGGCAGATGGAAGGCCTGTAAGGAGCACTTTGGAAAATCTGGCCTAAAGGGATAGAAGCATGGATAAGAGTTTTCGTGGTGGAGGATGTGGATAATATTCCGGAGGTGGAAGTATGTGATCCTGGTGACGAATCGATTTGAAGCTTAGTTCTGGTTTGAACAGAGTACCAAGGTATTGCACAATCCGGTTCAACCTTAGCAATTGACCATGAAGGGGGATAGTCTCAGTGGCAAGGGAGCAGAGTTTATGGGACAGGATGAAAATGATGGCTTCAGTCTTCCTGATATTTAGTTGCAGAATATGTTGACTCATCCATAATTTGATGTTGGCCAGGCATTATAACAGCACAGAGGTAGTCAGGGTCGAGGGGAAAAAAGGGAGCGTTGTAGTTTACCTTACAGCAGTGTTTACTTGAGCTCAAGACTCTATAAACAATTGTTCTTTAGTGATCTCGCTCTCTCTCTTGTGTTCATACTCACATAAGATACAAGGTGGTATTTTGATCAAATAGTCGTGCTGATATCATAGACTGTGAAAATGAATCTTGAGTGATTCAATGTCATCTGATCCTTGTGATTTAATTGCTACAGGTACCCTGTTCCTACCAAATGTTTTTAATTCTATAATAATCCACTGTCTACTAGCTAGTGTTTATTACTAAAGCACATTCTGAGTTGCCGCCTTTATTGGCAGTATTCAGCTGTTGAAGAGTAAAGTTAATACATAAATTAGAGAGCAATACAACTATGCATAATATCTGATCAGAAGTTTTACAGCTTTGTGAACGGTATGCCAGTGTTTGCGATTACAGAATGCTAGTAAATCTACAGTGTATGCATTAATTTGTCATGTAACTGCTCTAAAAATTTGTTTTGAGATGATAATTATCAACATTACTACACTTCACAAAACACCAAACTCGCGGCTTTATGCAGCAGACGTTTTTACACTGTGAGATTGCGCATTGACACACTTTCTCTGTATGGCATTCTTTAATACGGTTGTAGTCTTTATGAACCCATGTGGCAGGTTTTATCCATGTGTCCATATGTCTTAGTCACTCTCAGTTATGATTTCAATGTAACCTGTTTTAAGATTTTCTTATCAAACCATTTTATATGGAATATTTTAGGCATCACTGAAGTCACAGCAGCAGTATCCTACTAGAATATTTTTTGTCAGTTCAAATAACAGCTGTTCATGTTTTGCTCCTGATTCTGACCTATTTCTGATGGGGTGATTATTCCTTCCTTCCCATGTCATTGAATTGAGAGGGTTGAGCAGGTTTTTCATTCAGAGGGATACAACATCCCAAGACACAACATCAACAACCATCTGTAAATCCAGGCTAACTGATTTTATTTATTGATGTTACTATGGGCTGGAATTTCCAATGGCTTACTGCCTGGTTTCTGGGCGGTATTGGCCATTGTGGGCGGTAATCAGGTGAGCGAAAATGTTCTTGAGTTATGCTGGAGGTTTTAAGGTACAGCTGGGGAGTGGGCCGCCAACGTGCACCGTCCTGAGATTTGGCTGAGTGGTGACCCGTAGGTAAGTTTTTACAAAAACACCCACGAGGATCAGCGGAGCTGGGCGGCAGGTAAGTAGCTTTTCAAGAAAAAGGTTTAGTAATTGGTTTTTTACTAATTATTTTAAAAATGTGTTTAGTTTTAAAGTGTCCTGGGAATGTTTTTTTCATTTGTTAGTTGATGTTTTTTGAAGCATTATTTTTATGTTTTTCTGGTGTTAGGCCCAACCCGCAGCCTCGGGGTAATTTTTTATTGATTTTATTTTTCACCCACTTTGTTTACGAACCGCCCAATCGATCCTAAATTGCACTTTTTCGTCCAGAATAGGATTGCAAGGCCCATGTTTTTTGCTTGGCGGATTTTTAAATTTTGGGGGGGGAAGTTTTCACCGGTGATAATCTTCCTAATCTTAGCGGTCTTTTGGGTGGCGATTGGGCACTGGCGGGCTGATAGGAAATTCTAGCTGTAAATTACAAAAAGCAGGTTTGTGAGGATAATTCATTACTGTAGCCTCTAAGCAAAGGGATGTTGGAAAAAATATATTTTGATATTGTGCATCACTACAACAGTGTAAAATTATCTACGTTGATTGATAGGTCAGGAACAGTTTACTTGATCCTCTCTAGTGGTGTTGATAACGCCCCCAGCTAAAGTCATTTCATGATAGCAACGTGTTTCTTGTACATCAGCTATTGACAATTGCTGCTTTTCAAAAAAAAATCCTGACAAACATTTAATAACCAGTGCACATCAATACATTGTTATTTTCATCTAGCGCACTGATTACCAGTTCCATTTACTCAGTCTACCTCTATGGCATGCCTAAAATCTCCTACAATGCAGTAGATCATTCGCATGGATTCGTACGGTGAATTAGATTTGATGTTGCTGTTCGGCATTGAGGCAGAAATGCTTCATGCAATGCTTTGTGTAAAGCTGGTATGTATTCAGTTTTTGCCGTAAGCAGGCCCTCTGCCTTCAGGATGCTTTTAAAGATCAAAAATTAGGATCAATATTGAAATTGTTTCATTTTTGTTTTTGACAATTCTATTTTTAAATGGGTTTAAATGGTTTGATGGGCAAGTTGATTTTATAAAAAGGTGACTTCTCTGCAGTCATCATCTCAATGATCCTTTTAGCTGTCATACTGCAAAGAGTTTGTTTCATTTGATGGCTTGCAAAAGATTGCATGTTTTTCTCCCACCTCTTGTTAACGTTCTTTCTGAAGGCTTTGAGTCAAAAAACAGTTCAATTGATGTAGTTTTTTATTGTATAAAACCGTACTTTGTTCATCAGAAAATTCAGTTCCTGAGAAAGAAAAATGGCAGCTGATTATTTTTTCTCAAAACATTTTGAATAATTTGTGAGGAAGAGAACACTTGATGTGACAGGGTGGCATTACAAGTCGGTCATAAAATTAACATTGGGATTCCTATTCAAGTGCTACCCATTGACATGAGGAAGCATAACGAGTAAGTGGACATTTTTACAGCCCAATTAATGGTGTGTGTTTCTAATGCATATGTTTTTTGTCAAAGTTGTTGAGAAGAAACTATGCATTCTTCATACAGTATTTCTTTAAAAAATTAAGAGAATGCTGTTTATATATAAATTTGGTATTTAGTTAACAAAGACTCTGTCAAACCTATTTAATATTAAGAACGCTATAGCTTTAGTAGATTAGATGATTTAAAAAAATCAATTTCAAGTTAAGATTTTACAAGGATAATGTCTTGTGAAGGATTGTATATTGATTTTAAATATAACTATCTAAACATATGTGAAGCAGCAAAAACAAAATGAAGTCAACTTCAGCATAAATGCCAGGAGACTACTTTTTCAGGAATATTAGGTTATTTCTGGGAAGTTGCTGAGGAAGATATGGCTGTATGACATTTACATGTTTTTTTCCCCCATAGACCATGTAATAATGACGCAACTGATTTTTAAATGGATCAGTTTATGTGTAAGCAGGATGTAAGTGGTATTTTTATGTGCATAGTATACAGTCTGCATTTATTTAATGTTTTTCTTTTCCTCTCTTCCCTTCCCTTTATGTCTCCTTATCCCATCTTGCCTGAAGGCCAATGACTTATGCTAGAATATGGTTCTGTAAGCACTGGCAGGTAATTGGTACCTTGCCCAATTGGCATTCTTCACCTGAGCCTAAACAGAGAGTGCCAGTGGGCTAGTCCTTCATGGAGGTATCACAGGCAAGCCTCCGCAAGATCCTGCAAATTCACTGGGAGAATAGACGCACCAACGTCTCTGTTCTCGCTCAGGCCAACATCCCCAGCATCGAAGCACTAACCACACTCGACCAGCTCCGTTGGGTGGGCCACATCATCCGCATGTTGACACGAGACTCCCAAAGCAAGTGCTCTACTTTGAACTCCTACACGGCAAGCGAGCCCCTGGTGGGTAGAGGAAACGTTTCAAGAGCACCCTCAAAGTCTCCTTGATAAAGTACAACATCCCCAACGGCACCTGGGAATCCCTGGCCCAAGACCGCCCTAAGTGGAGGAAGAGCATCCGTCCGGGAGGGGATTGAGCACCTCGAGTCACGTCGGCGTTGAGTACCTCGAGTCACGTCGCTGAGAGCATGCAGAAACCAAGTGCAGACAGCGGAAAGAGCGTGCGGAAAAGTAGACTCCCCACCCACACTTTCCTTCAACCACTATCTGTCCCACCTGTGACGGAGACTGTAATTTCCGTATTGGACTATACAGTCTCCTGAGAACTCACTTTTAGAGTGGAAGCAAGTCTTCTTCGATTTTGAGGAATTGCCTATGAAGATGATGATGGCAGGCAAGCTTGATCCTGTCCTCGCTCAAAAGTCCACACTCCTTCAGTATGGGCCACAAGTCAAAAATATAAAGAACTTGCATTTACATAGCACCTTATCATGTCCCTCAGAAATATTCTAAATTGCTTTCCAGAGAATGAATTACATTGTGCAGTTACCGTTGTGATCTGGATAAACATGGCAACCACTGCGAGCAGTAAGATAAATCAAAAATGGATTCCCTACCCAATATAGGCCCTTTAGCCTTGAGGCTATGAGATCATTTATAATGGCCTATCAATGCCCTGGCTGGGATTGGCTAATAGCATAGACCTTAAATTTGGACCTTTCCCATCAACCTGGTTCAGTACCATATAATATTGTGCATCGAGCATTACATATTGTGCTTTTTTGTGCTCACTTAGTGTTTTCCTTGATCTGTACATTTACCCGTTGAACTCTGAATTTTCTTGGAAGATTTTAAAATGCCTCTTGGAATAATTTTTTTAATTTTGTTCTTTAGATAATTTATTCATTGAACAGGTTATTTTAATTTTTTTTAAATTCTAATGAAAGTAATGTAGAGCAAGCTATACAGCCACAATGTGATTTATTTAGCAGCATTCTTAAAATTAACTTTCCCATTTAACAAAAATTGCACCTTTTTTCAATCCAAAATGGCTGACATGACTCACAAAGGGTTAATGCATGTCGACTTTATACCAGCATTGATTTTCTTATTGTTCTTCCAATGCAATGCGCAGTTAAAAATATTGACTGTTATAAGGCAACAAATTCTAACCCAACCACCGCTGCAGTCTTGTGCATCAACATCCATCCTTTCCTTAACTTACTACCTATAGTGCTATTGGACAGGAACATGAAATTCTGCTTCGTGAAAAATTGCAAAGAAAAAAACTGTCCTTTTTAGGTAAGAATTTGATCGAAAACCATTTATTTCACAGCTGTTTACTTGATGGGAAAGTGCAATATGTGCAGTGTATCTGTACGGCTGAAAGAAGAGCCGAGATGATTGATGTTGTGCATGTTATCTTATATTGATTTAGGACTAGACAGGAAATCAGATACCTAATACTCTTATATACAGTACACGTACAACCTTGTAATTAATATTTTATGGAATAAGTAGTTGGAAAAATACCTTTATAATATCCGCTTCTGTAATACTTCTGTTATCCTGAGATTATATACATGATCTGTGCCCTCAGAGACTTAAAATGTAGCACAGGGAAACATACTTAAGAGGTGGTTTACATATCAAAGAAATGGAGTTAGAGGAAGCAACTATCTGATGTGCAGAAGGTATCTGGAAAGAAGATAAACTAGAGGTTACTTGGTCAATTCTTGGGATGGAGAATTGCATAGTAACTTTGGACATATGAATGTTTGCACTTGTAGAAAGCAGTTTTCAATTCTCTGAGGCTTAAAATGATTTTGAAAATTCTGGAGTTTTATTTTTTTTGGTCCCGCTAATATAAACATTTGTGCTGTCGCTTAAAACACACACTGAATCAAATTTAAATTGCCTTTTAATGTAGAATTACAATTTGCTCTTGCCCATCTTCAGCCATAAATTATCATGGCAGAAATTGCTATGTTGCAACAGAGAATCATTCTTTCAGTGTATTGTGTGTAACATTTGGAATAGCCATTGAACTTTTTGTCTGTCCTGGTACAGCACATTCCTGAGCACCAGCACACTATTTTAGCCTGATTGCTGGTACATTTTCCTTTTATTGAATTGAGCAAAGTTTGCATATTTTCTTGAGTTGTGGTACATCACCAGTTATCTTGTATTTGAAGTTATGTACATCTTCTGTGATTCAGTACATTGATGCAATACTTTGCATTCAGAATGAACAGCCCCAACGTCAGGGCACAGTGACTTGGCACAGAAATTAGAGACCACTGGGTTTATTGAGCATTAGGCGTGGGGAAGATTTGGACAACTTGTGGTCCCTGCATTTGTTTTGGTGGGTAGTGGCCCATTCATTTCTCAGTAAATTGTCTGCCTGATTTTCAAATAGCACAAGTGTTGTAGTTCTACAGGAGCAGGTTGGGCATTGCAACTCTCTTTTTATCTATCCATTACACACTCAATCTCACTCTGTCACTCACATACAGAATTTATCAACTAAAGCTGGAAATCCTGAGCACCCAAGACTCTGGTTAAATTTCCAACTCTGAGACTGAAGCACAATTCAATCCCCCAGCTAGATGGCCAGGACAGAATTATGCACTGGAGACTTCTTGTAGGCATTAATAACATTAAGTAAATAATTTTCTTAGTAAGTTTTCAGTAATTTTCAGAATTGTTTTTATTAATGTTTCTATTTATTTAAAAAAAAGTCAAAAAACTGTTGTGAAGCAATAATTTAAGCGAATTGATAGATTTTTTTTTGGCAGTGACTGGTCCCTGATTCGTAGCTTTGGATTAAAAAAATGAGTTATCTTCATAGCTTTGTGTGGGTTTCTGGTTCATGACTGATACTTGGCTTTTTGTTTATTGGTTCATACCTTTTTCTATTTACCTATATGTCACAGATTGGATTTTATGACCATTTTTCCCAAAGGCAGGATTTGGAAATGAGTTAAACTTTAGTGTTGTGCTTTGAATTAAAATACATCTTAGTTATTTCCGCAGCCACTGAGACAAAGAGGAATGTACTTGTTAATGGGCCAGGTGTTGAAGGTGTGCTTACACAATGGCTGCGGACAATAGTTAATTCATTATCTCATCTTCAGTTTCCTACAACTATCCACCCATTATAATTGGGATGATCTATCACTTGAGCCCAGAATTGGGTGTCTCCAGAGATTTCACTCCATTTTGGAGGTGGTAGCTGGTTTTTTTGCCGGGCATGTTGGTGAATCACGGAATGAGGAAGAAGTCCGAGAGACAATCCACCTATTTCCTGCAGTCAGAATTCCAAAAATGATCTGCTAAGAGAAAGTGAAGAAAAGTTCCATATAGTTTATTGTTAGACTCGTGCAGACCAAATGCATGTACGACTTGGCTGTTTTAATTCTAGATTGGTCAAAAGAAAGTGTTCAACTGGTAGCATGGTTTGTTATTTTACTTATTCAAAAAGAGCAGCTTGAACTTAAGTGAATTAAGTGAGTTTTGATTCTCTAAGTTCACTTGCTATATCTGTAAAATAAGCCAGCTGAACAATTTGTGTCTGGCCTTATCTCTTTGAAAAGTTTACAGTCTGCCTATTGAAAGATTGGCGAAGTACATGTGAGGGCCCATGTGTAAGACGATACTCAGTTCAGATCACAAGGGATTGCTATTGTTGGGTTCCAGGTTATGGGATCATACAATTAGATGTTCAGAGGTGTGTGGGCACGCTGTAATGCAAGATACGGGGCCCACTTATCGGCGTGTCCAGCACTGGTGAACGTGAGAGAATATTTAAGGAAGACATAAAATTTGTAAAAGTATATTTGAGTGAATCAGCATGATTAAGGTAAATGGTTATTTGAGCCAGTCAGGTGTAACAGACAATTTGCACATGTAATGTTTTGCACGAATAACACAAGTCTGATGTGTACTTTTCCATGGCTAATAGATACACATACTAGGCTATTTTTTCTTTATGAATACCATAACTTTTGTTATCTTAAAACTACAAAATGTATGTGGAATATGCTGAAAAACCATGCTCGGTGCATGGAGAAAGACGTGTTCAATATGGCATTCTAGGCAAAAACTGAAAACTGGTGTTTATATAGTGATGGAGAAGTTCAAGATTTATTTTCATGCATGAAGTAAATGTTGATAATGTGGCAAAATAATGCTTTAATACTTAAAACCTTTTGGTGTAACAGTGAAAAAATTCTTTTGCATAAAACAAAAATAAAACATTAGGGGAAAAAACCTTAAGATGGCATTTTTACACGAACAACAATCCATGGTATAAATCATTCCAAGCACTGAACTCCAATAGATTGACTTTTTTTGCATTCTTCGCTTTCATAGGGAACAATGCCACAATGGCAAACACTAATGATCTACCAAATAAAACCCCAGAAATAGTTACATTAAAGCGTATAATTTATTTGAACGTAAAATTGTGTTGACCTTGGAATTTTGTTACGAGGCACAACAGCAGAACTGTCGGAGTTTTCGAACATTGGCCATGAAAGTACTGTCCTCTGCTGATAAATGGATTGGAAATTGGCTACCCAGCAGTGGAATGGGCCATTAATTTTAATCAGAGGTGATGTGAAAAGGAGAGTAGGCTGTACCGCAATGTCAACAGCCCAGTAGGTGTTAAGAGAGACCACACAACCTTCTCTGTTACTTGTTTTAGCTATTAGTTTAGGTTGGGTGAAGACAGAAAGGCATGTCTGGAATTGAATGACCAGGTCACCCAAAATGTAATGGAGAAATCAGGTGTTTCAGAAATAATAACAGAGAGGCACTTAGAGTCAAGGACGCTCTACTGACTGGACAAGAACAGAGCATGCTGACAATTGCCAGGGTTACAAATATTTTTGTATTTAAACAGTACACAGACTTGTATGCTTCTGCATTGTCAGAATTAAATATGAAAGCTAATATTGTGTAAAAAGGCAGCATTTTCACTTTTACACTACTGTTTGAGTCAGTAGGAGGAAGTGTTTTGATGTATGATAATAGACAAAGGGGTATCTGAGAATTGGCCTTTCTGTCTTTTATCCTCAAGTCCTCATAGGAACCTTCAGAAATTGTGTATTATATATTTCATTTGATCGTTACCCGAAACTTAATAAGGGAGATTTTCCTGTGTCTTCGCCCAGGTGCACGGGATCACTTGGGCAAAGTGAGTATTGGAAAATTGGACAGGTCAGAGCACATACCTGTAAAGCAACCCACCCAATTCTCCTTCCATTCATTTAAATATAAGGAAAATCTGGCAAATTCCTTTAGCGGGGTGCTTTGTAACCCGCCTGATTTTTTTTTAACTTGCTGTAGAAAATTTCTCAATGTGTTTAAAAAGGCAGGAAACAGCCAAGATGAATATTCATTTGTGTTTATTTTCCAAAGAGTGCTGCAATAGAATTCCACACAATGAATTACTTGTATGTATTTGAATGCTTAATAAGCCATTAGTATCGGTGTCTCTATTTTCATTTATTAAAACAGACTCTTCATTAAATTTTTAAAGTAACAAAAGCGCTGCAGCTATTGTGAGGACATTTTGCTTCTGCTCTGATGTAACTTTTATTTGTGTTTTACATATGCACCTAAATGCTAATGTTTTACTTAGAAATAGGAATATGCAGTTTTTTTACTAATCCACTGCTACATTTACTTAACTTTTCTTTGTCTTATTTGTATAGATGAAGATCAACTGCGTGCTAAGGGCTATGACAAAACGCCTGACATCATTTTAGAGGTACCAGTTGGTGAGTCTCTGCTGGTTTACATGCAGCTAATGAATCGTACAGTTGTGAAATATATATATTTTTCATTTGTTATACTCTTTGTACAATTGATAAGTTAACAAAATCCATGGGAGGAACCACTTTGAAGCTTTGACTCTTTGACACTTTCAGTTGCAGCCAACCTGACCTGCTTTCCTGCGCCCTATAAGCCTTTGGATGTTAGTTTCCCTCCTCCTCTCCCCACCACTGTCTGTTACAGTAACATTGCTGCCTAGGCCATTGTATGTGGTGCCTTTCTCTGCACTATGTATATGTTCAGAATTTTTGCAAAACATTTGTTGGCAAAACAAGTAGGAAAAGCTACCACTCTACAATAAGCAGGCACCACAAAATCATCCAGTCAAATCACTCATTCTGTTTTTTAAACCAGCAATCTGAACGCAACAACAAAACAAACCAATCAAATAGCTGAAACAATTTTTTTCAAGTTAATTTCGTCTGACATTTTTCTTTCATGCTCACATCAGTATATTTATAATAAATGCACAAAAATGATACATTCCCTGTCCTTGTCCATTTGTTCATTGGTGAAGTACACCTTGCAATCTTGTACCTAAGCTTTCTGGAAGGTGAAACTCTGGACAGCTTTCTTCGGGACCAGCAGCGAGCGCCTTTGCTTCGCCGCTGACCGCAAATTATTGGCCATGATCTTCTCTGCACCCGATCCCTACTTCACACTTGGGTCAGGGATTACTGGATAGCAGATGGGAGATAATACCCTATGTGATTTTTTGTTTCCGAAACTAGGGGCATTGAGATCAGCTAACTGAGCAGACACTACTGATTGAATTTGGGCCGTTCTTGGTTTCCTTTTAGAAAATAAATTAAGGAAATAGTTATAAAATTGCAGGATAGTAACATTGCTCATTGTGGTAGGACAAAGCTAAATAATGTTGTCTTTGTTCATTGCATAAAGAATTTATGAGGATTTGATATAATTTATTGAACATTATTCTCATGGATTTAGCAAAGGCATGGACTTTATAAAAAAAAATGTTCACAATGCCTAAATAGAGAGATTAAAAAAAAATTAACTCGAACTTGTGTAATACAATTGGGAAATATTGAAACTATTGTTGGTGTGGGCTGGCAGCAGGGAAGAGGTGAAGTGTTAAATGGAGAATGATGAAAATCAAATAGTAGGATGGAGTAAGTATTCATGACAAGGGAGGTGAGGCATTAAGAAATTAAGAGGTAAAAATCAATAAACAAGTACCTAGAAGCTGGAATCATTATAAAACTGATCAACTGAAGTATTTATACGGGGAATATAAGGAACAAGGTATTCAAGCTTGAAGGTTGATCTGCCAGATGGGAAGGTGCGTATATAATTGGCTTAACAATAAAATTGGTTAAAGGTAGGAGTTGGGTACATAAGTCATGCAAAATGTTAGGAAGGGGCAGAAAAATAGACAAGTATGCCAATAAGTGAGCATTTGCTGGATTTAATAGTTAATTCAAGATGATGAGTTGGAGTCTGTTTTCAAGGAAAGCAATGGCAGTAGGCAAGAAAATTAATTGGAAGGAGGCCATTTGGCCCATTGTGGCTGTGCCAGGTCTTTGTTAGAGCAATCCATAACTAATTCCACTGCCCTGCTATTTCCCAATATAAGGAGAGAAAAAATATCTCAAGCTATCTCTCCAGTGTGTTAATACCATCATATTCCTTCTGTAGACTTGCTACTGAAAAGTTGGCCTAACAGTGTAAAAGGTTTATCCTGTGACTACAGGGTCAATTGATAGATACCTTGCCTGGATTTTTTTTTTATAGCTTAAGAAAACTGCTGAAATGGGAATTTGTGTCTAGCACCATTAGGGTGTATGTGTTGATTACATCTACCTTTTTATCTGTCTGAAAATGGAGAATTTATAAGGAAATGTCCCTTGGTTTGTTGTTCCCTTACTATATGAAAGCTATCTGGAAAATTATTTAGTTTAACCCAAAAAGGGAACTGAATCTGGTGCTTAATTTAATGCCCTCTTCCTCTGAGTTTGTCTGCTGTTGATCTGAAGCCTGGCGCTGTAGTATAGCGGGTTAGATGCTGACCTTTTACTTCTGGGAACACAAGATCCTGTTCTGCCATTTTGTTAACCATGGCAGCTCTTAAAATCCCAATTTCCTGCCTTAGCTCATGTGATGTATGTAGCACTCAAATCACTGACTCCACACAGTCTGATGTTGTAGTAACTGCTGTGACCTTGGTCCTTTATTGTGTAACTGCAGAGTGCCCTTCAGGTGTGGTGGGCAGCCTTTTATACTCTGTCTCGCAGGTACTTTTGGGTCTCCCACCACAGTGCCCCTTGTGACGCACCATTGTAACTATACATTTAATGTACATGGACAATACATATAACACCAAGTATTTATCTTCTATATAACACCTCAATTAGATTTACTTCTATGGCCTTCTGAGGCAATGGCTCAGAATTTGCGATCAGCAGCAAAACAAAGGCACTCGCTGCTGGCCCCGAAGAAAGCTGCTCACCGTGATCTTGTGATCTCTGTGTCGAAGTTTACCATTTTCGACATTCATTTTATTTCAGTGCTCTGTAGTGGGAATCGCTGGTGCGATGCTGCTGTGACGTTAACAAGCTATCTTAAGCAGCCATCAAATTGCAGAATTCTCACAGGCAGGAAACCAAGAAATGAGAAGCGGCTTTTATTCGGACTTTTAAAATGTTAGAGAGCGAAACAAAGATTGGGACTCTTACACCATTTCACTGATTTCACTAATTGCTGGCTATGGGTGAGGCGGGGGTGGGCAGGCGGCTCCACAGCACAGTCCGTGTCGGAGTAGTAAATGACTGATCGCAATATCAGGATTTCTGCAATTAGATGCACATGCGCTAAATCCTGAAGTTGTGGTCAGTTTCAGAGGGGTAATAATGGTGAAAGATGCTAGTTTGCCGTTAATACCCACCGTAAATTCCGGGCCATTGTATCCTGCATTCTCGTAACCCATCATGTGAAGAAAGTTTTCCTGGATTTGCTTTTAGCTGGAAAATTGGCTGCTGCTTTTTCCTACATTACAACAGTGACTACGCTTCAAAAGTACTTCATTGGCTGTGAAGCATTTTGGGATATCCTGAGGTTGTGAAAGGCACTATATAAATGAAAATTTGTTCTTTAATTCTAAGTTTCAAATTATATCTTTTTGTTCTGGATTCCCCTACTAGGAAGAAGAGTTGTTATCATCCTTCTCAATTTCCTTCATTATTTTAAACACCAATTCTCATCTCTAGTGAACATAAGCCATGTTTACCCAGACTTTCGTCATACCAAACTTGCTTTATCCCAGGTATTTTCTACTAATCATCTCTGGGCTCCTTCCTAGCGTGGACTACCCAAATACAAGCTCAGTACTCCAAATGCAGTCTAAGCAGAGCTTTGGAAACTGGCAAAGTACTTCCTTATATTGAGATTCAATATCCCGTGATGAAACCCAGCATCCCGGAAGATATCTTGATTGCTTTTTGTATCTGCAAGCTAGATTTAATGACATATATATCTGGACCCCCAAATCGCTTCATTCAACGACCTCTCTTCCTCCCCCGCCCCCCACCCAGCCCCTGCATTTTCCCCCATTGAGATTGCATTGCCATCTGTCCTTTTTATTTCCAAAGTATACCAGCTCACACACAATTCAAGATATCATTCTGTGAGGTGTGCTTGACCTTTCATTGGAACATTTCTGCCACAACCTCACCTATCTCCATGATTGGCTGATGAAAAATGGTTGTCCAGTACATTGTTTGGCCACATGGGAAGACTTTTCATGTAACTCTTGCAGTGGCATCTTGTTGAGTGGTCATTAGTATACACTTCATTATCCAGACAATTCTTCATTGATGGTAAAATAATTAATGCACTAACATTGTGGTCTTGATAAATGTATTCAGTAGACTGAAGGAAGCCTAAACCTGGAGAGTGGAGGACTTCCTAGACAGCCTGTTACAATTAGGGTTTTTTCATTTATGTAGTTATTAAACACTCAGCATAGTTTTTAAACAGAGTAAAGCAGTATGTGATGGGCACAAAATTAAGCATATACTATTTAAATATGTTAATCTTACTGCTGTGCGCACAGTCTAAAAAAGCTTCGGCTGGATTTTCGGCTCACTTGCGCCTCTGTTAGTGCCTCGGAGAGGCGGTAAAGGGTGTTTCTAGGTTTTACGGTGGGCATCCAGCTTTTACTGGCAAATATGGCTCATGGTTTGCAGTGCCGCAAAATCTTACCGCCCCACCCTCTAGTTTCACTGAGCTCACAACATCAATCATTGTGCAATGCTCCGCTAGAGAAGGCTTGGCTTCCGAAGGGAAGTGCTGACAGAGGTATGCCATCTCCTGCAGACAGACCAATACCTGGACCACTCTGGAGGCAGCCTTCAATACTCCCCTCAACATGCATCCGAATTCATTGTGCACAACTTGGCCATCATGAGGGGCCAAGCATTGCGATTGCAGGATTGCAGGCCCACCTCGGGTGACCTCATTGGATAACCACAGCATCCACGGGGGAGGCAGCCTGGAGATGCTGCCGGACCAAGAGTTGCACATCACCAGCTCATAATGGACCAGTTCTCCAAAATGGAGGAAACTGATGGATGGAGTTAATACTGGACATGCTATGTGATCCCATAAAGGCACATCTCTGGTGAACGTTGGAATGATACACAAGACACCAATGACAAAGGATGAATCAGAAATTTTACTGCAACAAAGTAACAAAAACTCTTCCCCTCCCCCCCCCCCCCCCCCCCCCCCACCAAAAGAAAACTATTCACTATACAACTTTATGCTGCAGGTTACTGAACAACAATGAAGTCCCTTAAATCAACAAAACTATTAACACCACAATTTTGGCTGGGGCGCAAAAGCCTCCTTGTGTGTAACACCTGATTTTATGCCCCTGATCATGGAACCTAATTTTTTGCCGAATTTTGCAGACAAGGGCACAATCTTTTTCCAAACGGTATCAGAACCGCCCATTGCCATTACCGCCCTGAAATCTCAAAACCCCAAAATCCAGCCCCTTACTTTGTATTATGTTTCTGTCTGACTTTTGTTTCATCTTTTCTCCATTATAAATTAATGTGTCCAAATTTATAATGGAAACTGCTTATGTAAGCTTGTCATGCTCCAATTCCACTTTCCCGCCAGTGCTGGTGCGAGAGCACCTCGACTTTTGCATCTCCCAACTTCTCGGCCTGTACAGAAACTCCTTTCCCAACCAGCACTGCTTTGCAAACTGCAGTCAATTTTATTACTTAAATATAAGTAATATCAAATCCCAAGTATAAAAAAGACTATGCATCACTTCAAAATGGGAACTGAATAACACCTGCACAGCCTACGTCAATTAGCCCTCGCCATCTAACCCTGCTTCACCTGACGACTACCTTCAGTCTTGACTCCCCCATGTCCATGCACGGAGATTGACTGGTAAATACAACATATCTGAACTTATAGATAATGTGGTAGTCTGTAATTCAGTTAATTGCCTTTCGTGAGAATGAAGAAATATTAGTTGCTGATTTTTTCACTAAACAAAGTACTGATTTGTGGCATGGTAATTTCATTAAGTTTTGGCTTCTAGTACCACTTTTAGGGCCCAAGTTTTCCCCTCCAGTTAAAACGGCGCACCTCCGTTGAACGCCGCATCACCTTGTAGACGAAAAATGGCGCCGAAAACTTACCTCGGTAATCTCCCCGCTCCTTGGAACGTTGCAGGCCTTGACGTGGCGCAGCACAAGCAGTGGGAGGCAGGGGCAGGTCCCGGTGCTGAAAACAGTGCTGGGACCTCTGCACATGCGCGCTAGAGTGTGCACGCATGTGCAGTAGCTCCTTGCACCCACAATCTGTGTGTGCTCTGCAGGCTGTATGGGAAGGGCCTGAAGCACGCCGCCCCTAGCCCTGGCCAAACGGGCTCCCTCATTGGCGGCCCGCTGTCTTATCCAGCCACACCAGTAAAAGGAGGTCTGAGAGAACCAGAACCCCAGAAACCCTGCAGCTGGATAGTATGCTGATGTTTTCCACAAGGGAATCAGTTTAGAAGAAGTAGATTGGGTTAGGTTAGGTGTCCAATATCTGAAACAAATGGGAAACATTGAGACAAATCATGCTGGCAGTGTTCACAAGGCCACACAATGGATGGAGTAAGTGCACTGCACTTGGTCTATATATTGTGCTGAGTATTTATATGCCATTGGTTAGAATAAAGTAGGAGCCAGCAAAAGAATGCTATTGAAGGGACTGTGTAGGAGTGATTTGGACAAGGTTACTTTGTTTTTATTTGTTATTGATTGTTTATTACTTTGGTCTTCGTGCTTTAGGTGCAGGGTTCCTTCTATTTTTTATTAATTCATTGCTTATTACTTTTTGTGCTTTGTTTAGTCTTGGTGCTAGGTGCAGGTCCTCTCAGCTTCCTTGTATTTTTTATTTATTATTGAATGCTTATTTTTGTGCTTTGTTTAGTGCTTGGTGCTTTAACTGTACTTATGCTTCTTTAATGTTGTTGTGAAGGTGTTTACTGCTTTGCAAGGTCCTCTCCCTTCCCTCCGCCCTCACCCCCCCAAATCTCTGGCTACCTGCACTGATTTCTTAACTCACTGTAAGGTTTTTCTCTGTGGCCACATACACTGGCCTAAGTTAGTTTGGAGTAACTTTTAGCTGTCTAAACTTGCTTAAATGGCCAAAACAGGCCTAAGTGGCTGTTAACGCCCCCTTTTGAAACAAAAACGAAACTTAAAAAAAAACCTAACTAACTCACTTACACTGGAGCAAATTAAGTGGGCAGAATTGCGATTTTTAAGATACTCCAAAAAAAATCTAGTTGCTCCAAAAAAACGGAGCAACTCCTGGGCAAACTTGGGCCCTTATAGTAACCGCCTATTGTGATGTAACTGCTCAAACCGGTTCAGAACTGAAATATTTAATTTGATCATGTACAAAATCAAATGGGGGGACTTTAATCTTCATATAGACTGGGCATGCCAAATTTGCAGTAATAGTGTGGAGGATGAACATAAGAACATAGGAAATAGGAGCAGGAGAAGGCCATTTGGCCCCTCGAGCCTGCTCCGCCATTCAATAAGATCATGGTTGATCTGATCTTGGGCTCAGCTCCACTTCCCTGCCTGCTGCCCATAACGCTTCACTCCCCTATCCTTATCCAAGATCCTACAAATCCCCTGGGAGGACAGGTGCACCAACATCAGCGTCCTCATCCAGGCTAACATCCCCAGCATTGAAGCACTGACCACACTCGATCAGCTCCGCTAGGCAGGCCTCATGGTTCGCATGCCAGACACGAGACTCCCAAAGCGAGTGCTCTACGCGGAGCTCCTTCACGGCAAACGAGCCAAAGTTGGGCAGCGGAAACGTTACAAGGACACCCTCAAAGCCTCCCTGATAAAGTGCGACATCCCAACTGACACCTGGGAGTCCCTGGCCAAAGACCGCCCTAGGTGGAGAAAGTACATCCGGGAGGGTGCTGAGCACCTCGAGTCTCAACGCCGAGCGCGTGCAGCAATCAAGCGCAAGCAGCGGAAAGAGCGTGCGGAAACCTGCCTCACCCACCCTTTCCCTCAATGACTATCTGTCCCACCTGTGACAGAGTCTGTGGCTCTCGTATTGGACTGATCAGCCACCAAAGAACTCACTTCAGGAGTGGAAGCAAGTCTTCCTCAATTCCGAGGGACTGCCTACGATAATGATATCGCTCAAAATTCTGTCTATATGTTCAATGATCCAGCCTCCACAGCTCTCTGGGGCAGAGAATTCCACAGATTTACAACCCTCTGAGAGCAGAAATTCCTCCTTATCTCAGTTTTAAATGGGCGACCACTTATTCTGAAACTATGCCCCCTAGTTCTAGATTCCTCCACGAGGGGAAACCTCCTCTCTGCATCTACCTTGTTGAATCCCCTCAGTATCTTGTATGTTTCAATAAGTTCACCTCTCATTCTTCTAAACTTCAATGAGTATAGGTCCAACCTACTCAATCTTTCCTCATATATCAACCCCTTCATCTCAGGAATCAACCTCATGAACCTCAGCCATGATCTTGTTGAATGGCGGAGCAGGCTCGAGGGGCTAGATGGCCTACTCCTGATCCTAATTCTTATGTTCTTATGTTCTCTGAACTGCCTCTGATGCAAATATATCCTTCCTTAAATAAGGAGACCAAAACTGTACGCAGTACTCCAGGTGTGGCCTCACCAATAACCTGTACAGTTGCAGCAGCACTTCCTCTGCTTTTATACTCCATCCCCTTTGCAATAAAGGCCAACATTCTATTTGCCTTCCTGATTACCTGCTGTACCTGCATACTAACTTTTAGTGTTTCATGTACAAGGATCCCAAGGTCCCTCTGTACTGCAGCCTTTTGTAATTTATCTCCATTAAAATAATAATTCGCTTTTTTATTTTTCCTGCCGAAGTGGATAACTTCACACTTTCCCACATTATACGCCATCTGCCAAATGTTTGCCCTCTCATTTAGCCTGTCTTATATCCCCGTAGAATATTTTTTGTGTGCTCCTCACAATTTGCTTTCCCACCCATCTTTGTATCATCATCAAACTTGGCTATATTACACTCGGTCCCTTCATCCAAGTCATTAATATAAATTGTAAATAGTTGAGGCCCCAGCACCGATCCCTGTGCAACCCCACTTGTTACTGTTTGCCAACCGGAAAATTACCCATTCATCCAGACTCTGTTTTCTATTACTTAGCCAATCTGCTATCCAAGCTAATATATTACCCCCAAACCCATGAGCTTTAATCTTGTGCAGTAACTGTTTATGTGACACCTTATCGAATGCCTTCTGGAAATCCAAATTCATCACATCAGCTGGTTCCCCCTTATCCACCCTGCCCATTACATCCTCAAAGAACTCCAGAAAATTTGTCAAACATGATCTCCCTTTCATAAAACCATGCTGACTCTATTATGCTTATCCAAATGTTCTCCTACTGCTTCCTTAATAATGGACTCCAGCATTTTCCCAACGACAGATGTTAGGCTAACTGGTCTATAGTTTCCTGCTTTCTGTCTGCCTCCTTTTTTAAATGGGGTGTTACATTTGCGGTTTTCCAATCCGCTGGGACCTCCCCAGAATCCAGGGAATTTTGGTAGATTACAACCAATGCATCCACTATCTCTCCGGTCACTTCTTTTAAGACCCTAGGATGCAAGCCATCAGGCCCAGGGGACTTGTCCATCTTTAGTCCTATTATTTTACTGATTACTTTTTCTTTAGTGATGGTGATTGTTTTAAGTTCCTCCCTCCCTATAACCCCTTGATTTTCTATTATTGGGATACTTTTAGTATCTTCTACCATGAAGACCGATACAAATATTTGTTCAAAGTCTCTGCCATTTCCCTGTTTCCCATTATTAATTCCCCAGTCTCATCCTCTAGGGGACCAACATTTACTTTAGTTACTCTCTTCTATGAGTTCAAGAATGCATTCAAGATAGTTTTCTAGATCAATATGTCGAGGAACCACCTAGGGAACAGGCTATTTAGATCTAGTATTGCGCAATGAGACAGGATTAATTAATAACCTTATAGTAAAGGATCCTCTGAGGAAGAGTGATCATATACTGAGTTTGAGAGTGATTTAGTTAAGCTGGAAACTAAGGTCTTAAGTCTAAAAAAGCAAATTATGGAGGGCAAGTTGCCTAAGGTAGGTTGGGAAATTAGATTAAAAGATATGTAGATAAATAAGTATTTAAAGAAATCATTCGTAATTTGCAAAGAATATACATTTCCTTAAGGAATAAAAATCCACTGGGAAAAGTGGTCCAACCATGGCTAACAAGAGAAGTTAAAGATCGTATTAGATTGAAGGAAAAGCCTTATTATGTTGCCAAAAAGAGTCTTAAGCCTGAGGATTTTGGAATTCAGCAAAGGATGAACAAGAAATTGATAGAGAATAAAGAGAATATGAGAATAAACTAGCAAGAGACATAAAAACAGATTGTAAAAGCTTCAATAGGTATGTAAAAAGGAAACGCCGCCGAAAAAAAGTGGCCCCATCCTGCCCGCTCTGCCGAGTCTCCGGTGTCCCAGCATGGCGTACATAATGCAGTGGGGGGTGGAGCAACAGCCCAGCACAAAAAACCCTGCCAGCAGCTGCGCGCATGTGCAGTGGAATCTGCGCGCATGCTCCTTGCCCTCCCAGCGTGTCTTGCGGGCTGTGAGCAGGACCCGATGCTCGCAGTCCCTATCCCCGGCCGAGTGGCCTTCTGCACAGGCTGGCCGGCCCGCTGACTTGAGTTTTATTGTTTTTATTTATTGATGGTTGTGCTTTGTTTAGTATGGGGAGTTTTGGGAGGAGGAGGAGGAGGAGGAGGGGGAGGGGGAGGAGGAGGACTGGGAACGCCCCCTTTTGGGGAAAAAAAAACTCAACTAAAAAAAATCGTTCCTAACTGAGTTTCTCTGGAGCAAGTTTATTGGGGAATATGGCATTTCTTAACTTATGCCAGAAAAACCTACTTACTCCAAAAAAATTGGAGCAAGTCATGGCCAAAATTGGGCCCATTATAATGGGGGATAAGGAAATTGCAGAGCCATTAAACAACTACTTTGTATCTGTCTTCATGGAAGAAGACACAAAAAACATTCCGGGAATAGTGGGAAACCGAGGGTCTAGTGAGAATTAGGAACTTAAAGAAATTAGTATTGGTAAAGAAAGAGCACTGGAGAAATTAATGGGACTAAAAGCCAACAAATCCCCTGTGCCTGATGGCCTACATCCTAGCGTTTTAAAATGATGTCTAATAGGGGATGCATTCGTTTTGATCTTCCAGAATTCCCTAGATTTTAGGATGGTTCCTGCGGATTGGAAGGTAGCAAATGTAACTGTTATTCAAGGAAGGAGGGAGAGAGAAAAATGGGAAACCATAGACCAGATAGCCTGACATCAGTAGCAGAGAAAATGCTACAATCTATTATTAGGGATGTGGCAAAAGGGCACTTAGAAAATCATCATGGTCCAAAAATTGTGGTCGGAGGCTTCCTGCGTGCGGATTCCTCCGACCGAAAAAATATTTCCGAAAGTACCTGGTGGTCGCGCAGAAACGTATACTTATGGTCCGAGGCCGAGATGTGCAGTCCAACATATGGGTTCATATATCCCAGGAATAGAAGCGCAATCCGGGATCCCGTGAGCCTGGACCACCAATGAACATGGAGTATTCTCATTGATAATGGGAGCTCCATTTGTACGAGCTCCCATTACTATCAATGAGAATACCCCCAAAAACACAAACACAACACAATAAATTTAAAAAAAAATCTTGCATATTTAAAATTAAATGAAATTGAACAGAAAAAAAATATATTTTTGAATTAAAAATTTTTTTTTAATAGGTTTAAAAATAAACTTACTTTAATGAATAGGGTTTTTAATATAACTATTAGAGATGAAATTTAATGTTTCTATGTTTTAAAACTCTTACGCTGGTAAAAGTAAGCTTTACGCCTGCTTTTATAAGGCGTAAGAGTTTGAAGAACATTCGCTGGGCAGGAGTTGGGCAAATTGCCCAAATCTCTGCCTGTGAATGTCTTTCTCTCGGGGATGCGTGCAATCTGTCAATCACAAATGCTGGTTTTCGGCGCATGCGCATTGCGTGCCGAGAACTGGCATTTGTGAGGCCTCTTAAGGTGTGTGCGTACATCATATGCACCTGGAGCGGCCACAATTTATGGCCCAATATGATTGGGCTGAGTCAACACAGATTTATGGAAGCGAAATTGTGTTTGACAAGTCAGTTAGAGTTTTTTGAAGATGTAACGAGCAGGGTAGATAAGGGGGAACCAGTGGATGTAGTGTATTTGGATTTCACAAAGCATTCGATAAAGTGCCACACAAAAGGTTATGACACAAAATTAGGGCTTACGGGATTAATGTTCCCCAAAGGTACACAGCCGCACACCAATTGGGTGGGTCCTGCGCAGCCGCACACCAATCGGGTGGTTCTGCGCATCCGCACACCAGCTGCTGCTGCTGGAAAAGATATCGTGCAGAGAGGGAACATTGCATGGGTTGGAATAATATGGTTTAAAGATTGGCTAACAGACAGAAAAAAGAGCATAGGAATAAATGGGTCAATTTCAGGTTGACAGGCTGTAACGAGTGGGGTACCGGAAAGATGAGTACTTGGGATTCAGCTATTTACAGTCTATGGCAATGACTTAGATGAGTGTAATATATCCAAGTTGGCTGACGATACAAAGCTAGGTGGGAAAGTAAGCTGTGAGGAGGATGCAAAGAGGCTGTAAAGGGATATCGACAGGTTAAGTGAGTTGGCAAGAACATGGCAGACAGAATATACTGTGGAGAAACGTGAAGTTATCCACTTTGGTAGGAAAAATAGTAAAGCAGAATAATTTTTAAATGGTGAGATACTGGGAAATGTTGGTATTCAGAGGGACCTGGGTGTTCTTGTATGCAAATCAAATTAAGTTAACATGCAGGTACAGCAAGTAAGGAGGACAGTAAATGGTATGTTAGCCTTTATTACAAAAGCATTGGAGTAAGAGTAAAGAATTCTGACTGCAGTTATATAGGGCCTTGATGAGACCACACCTGGAGTATTGTTTGCGTCGGTGTGTGTGTGTAGCCTGGATTTTTTCTGGGCTCACAGCCGAGAGAGAGAGACTTGGGGGATGAGAGAGAGAGAGAGACTTGGGGGATGAGAGAGAGAGAAAGAGAGACTTGGGGGATGAGAGAGAGAGACTTGGGGGATGAGAGAGAGAGAGAGAGAGACTTGGGGGATGAGAGAGAGAGAGAGAGAGACTTGGGGGATGAGAGAGAGAGAGAGAGAGACGGGGGATGAGAGAGAGAGAGAGAGAGACTTGGGGGATGAGAGAGAGAGACTTGGGGGATGAGAGAGAGAGAGAGACTTGGGGGATATGAGAGAGAGAGAGACTTGGGGGATATGAGAGAGAGAGAGACTTGGGGGATATGAGAGAGAGAGAGACTTGGGGGATATGAGAGAGAGAGAGAGACTTGGGGGATATGAGAGAGAGAGAGAGACTTGGGGGATATGAGAGAGAGAGAGAGACTTGGGGGATATGAGAGAGAGAGAGACTTGGGGGATATGAGAGAGAGAGAGACTTGGGGGATATGAAAGAGAGAGACTTGGGGGATATGAGAGGGAGAGAGAGAATTGGGGGATGAGAGAGAGAGAGAGAGAATTGGGGGATGAGAGAGAGAGACTTGGGGGATATGAGAGAGAGAGGCTTGGGGGATATGAGAGAGAGAGAGAGAATTGGGGGATGAGAGAGAGAGAGAGTTGGGGGATGAGAGAGAGAGAGAGACACTTGGGGGATGAGAGAGAGAGAGACACTTGGGGGATGAGAGAGAGAGAATTGAGGGATGAGCGAGAGAGAGAGATAGACGGTGGTAGAGAGAGAGAGAGTGACTTGGGGGATGAAAGAGAGAGAGAGAGAGCGAGAGACTTGGGGGATGAAAGAGAGAGAGCGAGAGACTTGGGGGATGAGAGAGAGAGAGAGAGAGAGCGAGAGACTTGGGGGATGAGAGAGAGAGAGAGCGAGAGACTTGGGGGATGAGAGATAGAGAGACTTGGGGGATGAGAGAGAGAGAGGGGGATGAGAGAGAGAGAGAGGGGGATGAGAGAGAGATCGGGGGATGAGAGAGAGAGAGAGAGACGAGGGGATGAGAAAGAGAGAGAGAGAGAGAGAGACGAGGGGGATGAGAGAGAGAGAGAGAGAGACTAGGGGGATGAGAGAGAGAGAGAGACTAGGGGGATGAGAGAGAGACTAGGGGGATGAGAGAGAGAGAGACTAGGGAGATGAGAGAGAGACTCGGGGGAATAGAGAGAGACTAGGGGGATGAGAGAGAGAGAGACTAGGGGGATGAGAGAGAGAGAGAGACTAGGGGGATGAGAGAGACGAGGGGGATGAGAGAGAGAGAGAGATACTAGGGGGATGAGAGAGAGAGACTTCGGGGATGAGAGAGAGAGAGAGAGGGTTGGGGGATGAGAGAGAGAGACTAGGGGGATGAGAGAGAGAGCGAGAGAGAGAGAGAGACTTGGGGAATGAGTGAGAGGGTGGGAGAGACTAGGGGGATGAGAGAGAGAGAGAGAGACTAGGGGGATGAGAGAGAGAGACTTGGGGGATGAGAGAGAGAGAGAGAGAGACTAGGGGGATGAGAGAGAGAGAGAGACTAGGGGGATGAGAGAGAGAGACTAGGGGGATGAGAGAGGGGGATGAGAGAGAGAGAGACTAGTGGGATGAGAGAGAGACTTGGGGGATGAGAGAGAGAGAGAGACTGGGGGATGAGAGAGAGAGAGAGACTGGGGGATGAGAGAGAGACTTGGGGGATGAGAGAGAGAGAGAGACTTGGGGGATGAGAGAGAGAGAGAGACTTGGGGGATGAGAGAGAGAGAGAGACTTGGGGGATGAGAGAGAGAGAGAGACTTGGGGGATGAGAGAGAGAGAGAGACTTGGGGGATGAGAGAGAGAGAGAGACTTGGGGGATGAGAGAGAGAGAAAGACTTGGGGGATGAGAGAGAGAGAGAGACTTGGGGGATGAGAGAGAGAGAGAGACTTGGGGGATGAGAGAGAGAGAGAGACTTGGGGGATGAGAGAGAGAGAGAGACTTGGGGGATGAGAGAGAGAGAGAGACTTGGGGGATGAGAGAGAGAGAGAGACTTGGGGGATGAGAGAGAGAGAGAGACTTGGGGGATGAGAGAGAGAGGGGGATGAGAGAAAGAGGGGGAATGAGAGAGAGAGAGAGGGGGATGAGGGAGAGAGAGGGGGATGAGGGAGAGAGAGGGGGATGAGGGAGAGAGAGGGGGATGAGGGAGAGAGAGGGGGATGAGGGAGAGAGAGGGGGATAAGGGAGAGAGAGGGGGATGAGGGAGAGAGAGAGGGGGATGAGGGAGAGAGAGAGGGGGATGAGGGGGAGAGAGAGGGGGATGAGGGAGAGAGAGGGGGATGAGGGAGAGAGAGGGGGATGAGGGAGAGAGAGGGGGATGAGGGAGAGAGAGGGGGATGAGAGAGAGGGAGAGGGGGATGAGAGAGAGGGAGAGGGGGATGAGAGAGAGAGAGGGGGATGAGAGAGAGAGAGGGGGATGAGAGAGAGAGAGGGGGATGAGAGAGAGAGAGAGAGAGAGGGGGATGAGAGAGAGAGAGAGAGAGAGGGGGATGAGAGAGAGAGAGGGGGGGATGAGAGAGAGAGAGAGAGAGAGAGGGGGGGATGAGTGAGAGAGAGAGAGAGAGGGGGATGACTAGGGGGATGAGAGAGAGAGAGTGAGAGAGATACTTGGGGGATGAGCGAGAGAGAGAGAGAAACGAGGGTGATGAGAGAGAGAGAGTGATGAGGGTGATGAGAGAGAGAGAGAGAGAGAGAGAGAGAGAGGAGGATGATGAGAGAGAGAGAGAGAGAGAGAGAGACTCGGGGGATGAGAGAGGGATGAGAGAGACTAGGGGGATGAGAGAGAGAGACTAGGGGGATGAGAGAGAGACTAGTGGGATGAGAGAGAGAGAGACTAGGGGGATGAGAGAGAGAGAGAGAGACTAGGGGGATGAGAGAGAGAGAGAGAGAGAGAGAGAGACTTGGGGGATGAGAGAGAGAGAGAAAGACTCGGGGGGATGAGAGAGAGAGAGAGAGAGAAACGAGGGTGATGAGAGAGAGAGAGAGAGAGAGACTAGGGGGATGAGAGAGAGAGAGAGACTAGGGGGATGAGAGAGAGAGAGAGAGAGAGACTTGGGGGATGAGAGAGAGAGAGAAAGACTCGGGGGATGAGAGAGAGAGAGAGAAAGACTCGGGGGATGAGAGAGAGAGAGAGATACTTGGGGGATGAGCGAGAGAGAGAGAGAGAGACGAGGGTGATGAGAGAGAGAGAGAGACTAGGGGGATGAGAGAGGGATGAAAGAGACTAGGGGGATGAGAGAGAGACTAGGGGGATGAGAGAGAGAGACTAGGGACAGACCGGTCAGCCTGACATCGGTAGTGGGTAAAATGATGGAATCAATTATTAAGGATGTCATCGCAGTGCATTTGGAAAGAGATAATATGATAGGTCCAAGTCAGCATGGATTTGTGAAAGGGAAATCATGCTTGACAAATCTTCTGGAATTTTTTGAGGAAGTTTCCAGTAGAGTGGACAAGGGAGAACCAGTCGATGTGGTATATTTGGACTTTCAGAAGGCTTTCGACAAGGTCCCACACAAGAGATTAATGTGCAAAGTTAAAGCACATGGGATTGGGGGTAGTGTGCTGACATGGATTGAGAACTGGTTGTCAGACAGGAAGCAAAGAGTAGGAGTAAATGGGGACTTTTCAGAATGGCAGGCAGTGACTAGTGGGGTACCGCAAGGTTCTGTGCTGGGGCCCCAGCTGTTTACACTGTACATTAATGATTTAGACGAGGGGATTAAATGTAGTATCTCCAAATTTGCGGATGACACTAAGTTGGGTGGCAGTGTGAGCTGCAAGGAGGATTCTATGAGGCTGCAGAGCGACTTGGATAGGTTAGGTGAGTGGGCAAATGCATGGCAGATGAAGTATAATGTGGATAAATGTGAGGTTATCCACTTTGGTGGTAAAAACAGAGAGACAGACTATTATCTGAATGGTGACAGATTAGGAAAAGGGAAGGTGCAACGAGACCTGGGTGTCATGGTACATCAGTCATTGAAGGTTGGCATGCAGGTACAGCAGGCGGTTAAGAAAGCAAATGGCATGTTGGCCTTCATCGCGAGGGGATTTGAGTACAAGGGCAGGGAGGTGTTGCTACAATTGTACAGGGCCTTGGTGAGGCCACACCTGGATTATTGTGTACAGTTTTGGTCTCCTAACCTGAGGAAGGACATTCTTGCTATTGAGGGAGTGCAGCGAAGGTTCACCAGACTGATTCCCGGGATGGCGGGACTGACCTATCAAGAAAGACTGGATCAACTGGGCTTGTATTCACTGGAGTTCAGAAGAATGAGAGGGGACCTCATAGAAACGTTTAAAATTCTGACGGGGTTAGACAGGTTAGATGCAGGAAGAATGTTCCCAATGTTGGGGAAGTCCAGAACCAGGGGACACAGTCTAAGGATAAGGGGGAAGCCATTTAGGACTGAGATGAGGAGGAATTTCTTCACCCAGAGAGTGGTGAACCTGTGGAATTCTCTACCACAGAAAGTTGTTGAGGCCAATTCACTAAATATATTCAAAAAGGAGTTAGATGAAGTCCTTACTACTAGGGGAATCAAGGGGTATGGTGAGAAAGCAGGAATGGGGTACTGAAGTTGCATGTTCAGCCATGAACTCATTGAATGGCGGTGCAGGCTAGAAGGGCCGAATGGCCTACTCCTGCACCTAGTTTCTATGTTTCTATGAGAGAGAGAGAGAGAGAGAGAGACTTGGGGGATGAGAGAGAGAGAGAAAGACTTGGGGGATGAGAGAGAGATAGAGAGCCTTGGGGGATGAGAGAGAGAGAGAGACTTGGGGGATATGAGAGAGAGAGAGACTTGGGGGATATGAGAGAGAGAGAGACTTGAGGGATATGAGAGAGAGAGAGAGAGAGAGACTTGGGGGATATGAGAGAGAGAGACACTTGGGGGATGAAAGAGAGAGAGACTTGGGGGATGAGAGATAGAGAGAGACTTGGGGGATGAGAGATAGAGAGAGACTTGGGGAATGAGAGAGAGAGAGAGACTTGGGGGATGAAAGAGAGAGAGACTTGGGGGATGAGAGAGAGAGAGAGAGGGGGATGAGAGAGAGAGAGAGAGAGACTTGGGGGATGAGAGAGAGAGACTTGGGGGATGAGAGAGAGAGACTTGGGGGATGAGAGAGAGAGACTTGGGGGATGAGAGAGAGAGACTTGGGGGATGAGAGATAGAGAGAGACTTGGGGAATGAGAGAGAGAGAGAGACTTGGGGAATGAGAGAGAGAGAGAGACTTGGGGAATGAGAGAGAGAGAGAGACTTGGGGAATGAGAGAGAGAGAGAGACTTGGGGAATGAGAGAGAGAGAGAGAGACTTGGGGAATGAGAGAGAGAGAGAGACTTGGGGAATGAGAGAGAGAGAGAGACTTGGGGGATGAGAGAGAGAGAGAGAGAGACTTGGGGGATGAGAGAGAGAGAGAGACTTGGGGGATGAGAGAGAGAGAGAGACTTGGGGGATGAGAGAGAGAGAGAGACTTGGGGGATGAGAGAGAGAGAGAGACTTGGGGGATGAGAGAGAGAGAGAGAGAGAGAGACACTGGGGATGAGAGAGAGAGAGAGAGAGAGAGTGACACTTGTGGGATGAGAGAGAGTGACACTTGTGGGATGAGAGAGAGAGAGAGAGTGACACTTGTGGGATGAGAGAGAGACTTGTGGGATGAGAGAGAGAGAGAGAGACTTGTGGGATGAGAGAGAGAGAGAGAGACTTGTGGGATGAGAGAGAGAGAGAGAGACTTGTGGGATGAGAGAGAGAGAGAGAGACTTGTGGGATGAGAGAGAGACTTGTGGGATGAGAGAGAGAGAGAGAGAGACTTGTGGGATGAGAGAGAGAGAGAGAGAGAGAGAGTTGTGGGATGAGAGAGAGAGAGAGTTGTGGGATGAGAGAGAGAGAGAGAGAGAGTTGTGGGATGAGAGAGAGAGAGAGAGTTGTGGGATGAGAGAGAGAGAGAGAGTTGTGGGATGAGAGAGAGAGAGAGAGTTGTGGGATGAGAGAGAGAGAGAGAGTTGTGGGATGAGAGAGAGAGAGAGAGTTGTGGGATGAGAGAGAGAGAGAGAGAGACTTGTGGGATGAGAGAGACTTGTGGGATGAGAGAGAGAGAGAGAGAGATTTGTGGGATGAGAGAGAGAGAGAGAGAGAGAGTGACACTTGTGGGATGAGAGAGAGAGAGAGAGTGACACTTGTGGGATGAGAGAGAGAGAGAGAGTGACACTTGTGGGATGAGAGAGAGACTTGTGGGATGAGAGAGAGAGAGAGAGACTTGTGGGAAGAGAGAGAGAGAGACTTGTGGGATGAGAGAGAGAGACTTGTGGGATGAGAGAGAGAGAGAGAGACTTGTGGGATGAGAGAGAGAGAGAGAGACTTGTGGGATGAGAGAGAGAGAGACTTGTGGGATGAGAGAGAGAGAGAGAGACTTGTGGGATGAGAGAGAGAGAGAGAGACTTGTGGGATGAGAGAGAGAGAGAGAGACTTGTGGGATGAGAGAGAGAGAGAGAGACTTGTGGGATGAGAGAGAGAGAGACTTGTGGGATGAGAGAGAGAGAGACTTGTGGGATGAGAGAGAGAGAGAGAGACTTGTGGGATGAGAGAGAGAGAGAGAGAGAGTTGTGGGATGAGAGAGAGAGAGAGAGAGAGTTGTGGGATGAGAGAGAGAGAGAGAGAGAGTTGTGGGATGAGAGAGAGAGAGAGAGTTGTGGGATGAGAGAGAGAGAGAGAGTTGTGGGATGAGAGAGAGAGAGAGAGTTGTGGGATGAGAGAGAGAGAGAGAGTTGTGGGATGAGAGAGAGAGAGAGAGTTGTGGGATGAGAGAGAGAGAGAGAGTTGTGGGATGAGAGAGAGAGAGAGAGTTGTGGGATGAGAGAGAGAGAGAGAGTTGTGGGATGAGAGAGAGAGAGAGAGTTGTGGGATGAGAGAGAGAGAGAGAGTTGTGGGATGAGAGAGAGAGAGAGAGTTGTGGGATGAGAGAGAGAGAGAGAGTTGTGGGATGAGAGAGAGAGAGAGAGTTGTGGGATGAGAGAGAGAGAGAGAGTTGTGGGATGAGAGAGAGAGACTTGTGGGGTGAGAGAGAGAGAGAGAGACTTGTGGGATGAGAGAGAGAGAGAGTGAGACTTGTGGGATGAGAGAGAGAGAGAGACTTGTGGGATGAGATGTGGGATGAGAGAGAGAGAGCGACTTGTGGGATGAGAGAGAGAGACTTGTTGGATGAGAGAGAGAGAGAGACTTGTGGGATGAGAGAGAGAGAGAGACTTGTGGGATGAGAGAGAGAGAGACTTGTGGGATGAGAGAGAGAGAGAGAGAGAGAGAGAGACTTGTGGGATGAGAGAGAGAGAGAGAGAGAGACTTGTGGGATGAGAGAGAGAGAGAGAGAGACTTGTGGGATGAGAGAGAGAGAGAGAGAGAGACTTGTGGGATGAGAGAGAGAGAGAGAAACTTGTGTGATGAGAGAGAGAGAGAGAAACTTGTGGGATGAGAGAGAGAGAGAGAGACTTGTGGGATGAGAGAGAGAGAGAGAGACTTGTGGGATGAGAGAGAGAGAGAGAGATAGAGAGAGACTTGTGGGATGAGAGAGAGAGACTTGTGGGATGAGAGAGAGAGAGAGAGGCTTGTGGGATGAGAGAGAGAGAGAGAGAGACTTGTGGGATGAGAGAGAGAGAGAGAAACTTGTGGGATGAGAGAGAGAGAGAGAAACTTGTGGGATGACAGAGAGAGAGAGAGACTTGTGGGGTGAGAGAGAGAGACTTGTGGGATGAGAGAGAGAGAGAGAGAGAGACTTGTGGGATGAGAGAGAGAGAGAGAGACTTGTGGGATGAGAGAGAGAGAGAGAGACTTGTGGGATGAGAGAGAGAGAGAGAGACTTGTGGGATGAGAGAGAGAGAGAGAGAGACTTGTGGGATGAGAGAGAGAGAGAGAGAGACTTGGGGGATGAGAGAGAGAGAGAGACTTGGGGGATGAGAGAGAGTGAGAGAGAGACTTGGGGGATGAGAGAGAGAGACATGGGGGATGAGAGACTTGGGGGATGAGAGAGAGAGAGAGACTTGGGGGATGAGAGAGAGAGAGAGAGACTTGGGGGATGAGAGAGAGAGAGAGACTTGGGGGATGAGAGAGAGAGAGAGACTTGGGGGATGAGAGAGAGAGAGAGACTTGGGGGATGAGAGAGAGAGAGAGACTTGGGGGATGAGAGAGAGAGAGAGAGACTTGGGGGATGAGAGAGAGAGAGAGAGACTTGGGGGATATGAGAGAGAGAGAGACTTGGGGGATATGAGAGAGAGAGAGACTTGAGGGATATGAGAGAGAGAGAGAGAGTGACTTGGAGGATGAGAGAGAGAGGGTGACTTGGAGGATGAGAGAGTGATAGAGACTTGGGGGATGAGAGAGAGAGACTTGGGGGATGAGAGAGAGAGACTTGGGGGATGAGAGAGAGAGACTTGGGGGATGAGAGAGAGAGACTTGGCGGATATGAGAGAGAGACTTGGGGGATGAGAGAGAGAGAGAGACTTGGGGGATGAGAGAGAGAGAGAGACTTGGGGAATGAGAGAGAGAGAGACTTGGGGGATGAGAGAGAGAGAGCGACTTGGGGGATGAGAGAGAGAGAGAGACTTGGGGGATGAGAGAGAGAGAGAGAGACACTTGGGGGATGAGAGAGATAGAGACACACTTGGGGGATGAGAGAGAGAGAGAGAGACACTTTGGGGATGAGAGAGAGAGAGAGAGACACTTGGGGGATGAAAGGGAAAGGGGGATGAGAGAGAGTGAGAGGGGGATGAGAGAGAGAGAGACACTTGGGGGATGAGAGAGAGAGAGACACACTTGGGGGATGAGAGAGAGAGAGAGAGGCACTTTGGGGATGAGAGAGAGATAGAGAGACACTTGGGGGATGAGAGGGAGAGGGGGATGAGAGAGAGTGAGAGGGGGATGAGAGAGAGAGAGAGGGATGAGAGCGAGAGACTGGGAGACCTGCAGGGTGAGAGAGACAGAGGTGATGAGAAAGGCTTGGGGGATGAGAGAGAGAGGCTTGGGGGATGAGAGAGAGAGGCTTGGGGGATAAGAGAGAGAGGCTTGGGGGATGAGAGAGAGAGACATGGGGGATGAGAGACTTGGGGGATGAGAGAGAGAGAGAGACTTGGGGGATGAGAGAGAGAGAGACTTGGGGGATGAGAGAGAGAGAGAGGTTGGGAGATGAGAGAGAGAGAGGTTGGGAGATGAGAGAGAGAGAGGTTGGGGGATAAGAGAGGGAGAGGTTGGGGGATGAAAGAGAGAGAGAGGCTTCGGGGATGAGAGAGAGATTGAGGGAGAGACTTGTGGGATGAGAGAGAGAGAGAGAGAGAGACTTGGGGGATGAGAGAGAGAGAGAGAGAGAGACTTGTGGGATGAGAGAGAGAGACTTGTGGGATGAGAGAGAGAGACTTGTGGGATGAGAGAGAGAGACTTGTGGGATATGAGAGAGAGAGAGAGACTTATGGGATATGAGAGAGATAGAGAGACTTGTGGGATATGAGAGAGAGACTTGTGGGCTATGAGAGAGAGACTTGTGGGATATGAGAGAGAGAGCGAGACTTGTGGGATGAGAGAGAGAGAGAGTTGTGGGATGAGAGAGAGAGAGAGACTTGTGGGATGAGAGAGAGAGGGAGACTTGTGGGATGAGAGAGAGAGGGAGACTTGTGGGATGAGAGAGAGAGGGAGACTTGTGGGATGAGAGAGAGAGAGAGACTTGTGGGATGAGAGCGAGAGAGAGAGAGAGAGAGACTTGTGGGATGAGAGAGAGAGAGAGAGACACTTGTGGGATGAGAGAGAGAGAGACTTGTGGGATGAGAGAGAGAGAGACTTGTGGGATGAGAGAGAGAGAGAGACTTGTGGGATGAGAGAGAGAGAGAGACTTGTGGGATGAGAGAGAGAGAGAGACTTGTGGGATGAGAGAGAGAGAGCGAGACTTGTGGGATGAGAGAGAGAGAGAGTTGTGGGATGAGAGAGAGAGAGAGACTTGTGGGATGAGAGAGAGAGGGAGACTTGTGGGATGAGAGAGAGAGAGAGACTTGTGGGATGAGAGCGAGAGAGAGAGAGAGAGAGACTTGTGGGATGAGAGAGAGTGAGAGAGAGAGAGAGAGACACTTGTGGGATGAGAGAGAGAGACACTTGTGGGATGAGAGAGAGAGAGACTTGTGGGATGAGAGAGAGAGAGACTTGTGGGATGAGAGAGAGAGAGAGACTTGTGGGATGAGAGAGAGAGAGCGAGACTTGTGGGATGAGAGAGAGAGAGAGAGACTTGTGGGATGAGAGAGAATGAGAGAGAGAGAATTGTGGGATGAGAGAGAGAGAGAGAGAGAGAATTGTGGGATGAGAGAGAGAGAGAGAGACTTGTGGGATGAGAGAGAGAGAGAGAAACTTGTGGGATGAGAGAGAGAGAGAGAAACTTGTGGGATGAGAGAGAGAGAGAGAAACTTGTGGGATGAGAGAGAGAGAGAGAAACTTGTGGGATGAGAGAGAGAGAGAGAGACTTGTGGGATGAGAGAGAGAGAGAGAGACTTGTGGGATGAGAGAGAGAGAGAGAGACTTGTGGGATGAGAGAGAGAGAGAGAGACTTGTGGGATGAGAGAGAGAGAGAGAGACTTGTGGGATGAGAGAGAGAGAGAGAGACTTGTGGGATGAGAGAGAGAGAGAGAGACTTGTGGGATGAGAGAGAGAGAGAGAGACTTGTGGGATGAGAGAGAGAGAGAGAGACTTGTGGGATGAGAGAGAGAGAGAGACTTGTGGGATGAGAGAGAGAGAGAGAGACTTGTGGGATGAGAGAGAGAGAGAGAGACTTGTGGGATGAGAGAGAGAGAGAGAGACTTGTGGGATGAGAGAGAGAGAGAGAGACTTGTGGGATGAGAGAGAGAGAGAGAGACTTGTGGGATGAGAGAGAGAGAGAGAGACTTGTGGGATGAGAGAGAGAGAGAGAGACTTGTGGGATGAGAGAGAGAGAGAGAGACTTGTGGGATGAGAGAGAGAGAGAGAGACTTGTGGGATGAGAGAGAGAGAGAATTGTGGGATGAGAGAGAGAGAGAGAGAATTGTGGGATGAGAGTGGGATGAGAGAGAGAGAGAGAGAGACTTGTGGGATGAGAGAGAGAGAGAGAGAGAGACTTGTGGGATGAGAGAGAGAGAGAGAGAGAGAGAGTTGTGGGATGAGAGAGAGAGAGTTGTGGGATGAGAGAGAGAGAGAGAGTTGTGGGATGAGAGAGAGAGAGAGAGTTGTGGGATGAGAGAGAGAGAGAGAGTTGTGGGATGAGAGAGAGAGAGAGAGTTGTGGGATGAGAGAGAGAGAGAGAGAGACTTGTGGGATGAGAGAGAGAGAGAGAGCAACACTTGTGGGATGAGAGAGAGAGAGCGAGAGACTTGTGGGATGAGAGAGAGAGAGAGAGACTTGTGGGATGAGAGAGAGAGAGAGAGAGACTTGTGGGATGAGAGAGAGAGAGAGAGAGAGACTTGTGGGATGAGAGAGAGAGAGAGAGAGAGAGAGAGAGAATTGTGGGATGAGAGAGAGAGAGAGAGACTTATGGGATGAGAGAGAGAGAGAGAGAGACTTGTGGGATGAGAGAGAGAGAGAGAGAGAGACTTGTGGGATGAGAGAGAGAGAGAGAGAGAGAGAGAGTTGTGGGATGAGAGAGAGAGAGTTGTGGGATGAGAGAGAGAGAGAGAGTTGTGGGATGAGAGAGAGAGAGAGAGTTGTGGGATGAGAGAGAGAGAGAGAGTTGTGGGATGAGAGAGAGAGAGAGAGTTGTGGGATGAGAGAGAGAGAGAGAGAGACTTGTGGGATGAGAGAGAGAGAGAGAGCAACACTTGTGGGATGAGAGAGAGAGAGAGAGAGACTTGTGGGATGAGAGAGAGAGAGAGAGACTTGTGGGATGAGAGAGAGAGAGACTTGTGGGATGAGAGAGAGAGAGAGACTTGTGGGATGAGAGAGAGAGAGCGAGAGAGAGACTTGTGGGATGAGAGAAAGAGAGAGAGAGACTTGTGGGATGAGAGAGAGAGAGAGAACTTGTGGGATGAGAGAGAGAGAGAGAAACTTGTGGGATGAGAGAGAGAGAGAGAAACTTGTGGGATGAGAGAGAGAGAGAGACTTGTGGGATGAGAGAGAGAGAGAGAGAGAGAGACTTGTGGGATGAGAGAGAGAGAGAGAGACTTGTGGGATGAGAGAGAGAGAGACTTGTGGGATGAGAGAGAGAGAGACTTGTGGGATGAGAGAGAGAGAGACTTGTGGGATGAGAGAGAGAGAGACTTGTGGGATGAGAGGGAGAGAGAGAGAGACTTGTGGGATGAGAGAGAGAGAGAGAGTTGTGGGATGAGAGAGAGAGAGAGAGTTGTGGGATGAGAGAGAGAGAGAGAGTTGTGGGATGAGAGAGAGAGAGAGAGTTGTGGGATGAGAGAGAGAGAGAGAGTTGTGGGATGAGAGAGAGAGAGAGAGTTGTGGGATGAGAGAGAGAGAGAGAGAGTTGTGGGATGAGAGAGAGAGAGAGAGAGAGTTGTGGGATGAGAGAGAGAGAGAGAGTTGTGGGATGAGAGAGAGAGAGAGAGTTGTGGGATGAGAGAGAGAGAGAGAGTTGTGGGATGAGAGAGAGAGAGAGAGAGTTGTGGGATGAGAGAGAGAGAGAGAGACTTGTGGGGTGAGAGAGAGAGAGTGAGACTTGTGGGATGAGAGAGAGAGAGAGACTTGTGGGATGAGATGTGGGATGAGAGAGAGAGAGCGACTTGTGGGATGAGAGAGAGAGAGAGAGAGAGAGAGAGAGACTTGTGGGATGAGAGAGAGAGAGAGAGAGAGAGACTTGTGGGATGAGAGAGAGAGAGAGACTTGTGGGATGAGAGAGAGAGAGAGAAACTTGGTGATGAGAGAGAGAGAGAGAAACTTGTGGGATGAGAGAGAGAGAGAGAGACTTGTGGGATGAGAGAGAGAGAGAGAGAGAGACTTGTGGGATGAGAGAGAGAGACTTGTGGGATGAGAGAGAGAGAGAGAGACTTGTGGGATGAGAGAGAGAGAGAGAGAGAGACTTGTGGGATGAGAGAGAGAGAGAGAGAGACTTGTGGGATGAGAGAGAGAGAGAGAGACTTGTGGGATGAGAGAGAGAGAGAGAGAGACTTGTGGGATGAGAGAGAGAGAGAGAGAGACTTGTGGGATGAGAGAGAGAGAGAGAGAGACTTGTGGGATGAGAGAGAGAGAGAGACTTGTGGGATGAGAGAGAGAGAGAGACTTGTGGGATGAGAGAGAGAGAGACTTGTGGGATGAGAGAGAGAGGGAGACTTGTGGGATGAGAGAGAGAGAGAGACTTGTGGGATGAGAGCGAGAGAGAGAGAGAGAGACTTGTGGGATGAGAGAGAGAGAGAGAGACACTTGTGGGATGAGAGAGAGAGAGACTTGTGGGATGAGAGAGAGAGAGACTTGTGGGATGAGAGAGAGAGAGAGACTTGTGGGATGAGAGAGAGAGAGCGAGACTTGTGGGATGAGAGAGAGAGAGAGAGACTTGTGGGATGAG
>NC_091980.1:198924939-198947803 GCF_044704955.1 Pristiophorus japonicus | reverse complement strand
ATTTAATTGAGAAGACAACTGAGCAGAGGGAAAAGGCCCCTCCCCAATTGTTAAGCACGGAAGAGGTGTGCTTCATTATGAGCTCCCTTTGCTCAAATAAATGAGGCCAATTAAGACCTCTCGGCCTGAGACATTGGGGTGAGTGTAGCCCTTAAAGGGACCCTGACATGGTGAGTCCATCTACGCTGGTGGCAGGGCCAGCGCAAACTTATGTGCACGTGGTGTCCACGGTTTCTCCTGCTGCCCCGCCACCTTTTAAACTACGAACAAAAAAAAACATAGGGTCAAGAGCTATACTCACCCCAACATGACGATTGAGGAGTGCGTGAGGGCAACGGCCCCTCGGCCATTGTTGCTGCCTCCAAAATGTCCGGGAAGGCTGTGTTCTTCCTGGGGTTGGAGCGGGTGGTGTCCGTGGCCTTTAGTAAGGGGCTCACGGTGGGCAGGACCTTCCTGCTGGTGGATCCTCTCGGGGCCACTGCGTGGAAAGTGGTAATATCAAACATCTCGCCGTTTGTTACCGGTGAGCTCCTCCTCCCCCACCTACATCAACTGGGAGAGGTAAGGTCAGGGATAAAGCCCATACCGCTCGACTTCAGGGAGGCAGTCGCCGTCATGTGTTCTCCTTCCGCCGCCAGCTTTTCATCCAGCTGGCACGGGAGGAGGTAACAGAGGGGAGCGTTCAACGTGGTCCACAAGAGGACAGCCTACTGCGTCTTCTGGACGTTGGACGGCGTGCGGTGCCACGCCTGTAAGGAGGTGGGGCTCTTCCGCCCCACCTAAAACAGCCAAAGCGGCCAAGGCTGGTGCCGCTGCCACTCCTCACCTGTCACCGTCCGCGTGCTGGGAGCCGTAGGTGTGCGGGCATCGTTGGGGGCCTTTGTCTTCACGGCCTCCGGCGGGGGGGGGAGGGAAAGCGTCCGTGTGGAAGGAAGGCGCGGAAGAAAATGAAACACCTTGAGACGAGTCCCCTCAATGGGCCAGACAGCCCCATCACTGTGCTCGGACCCTTTTTTTATCACCGGCGAGCGCAGGGTATCCTGAACCATTGACCACACCTGCTTCCGCGGAGAGTTTGCCATCCATGATCGGGCTCGGGCAAGATAACCAGAAGGAGGGAGTGGAGGTGGGAGCCCCAACAGACATGGGGGTCTCCCTGCCCCATCGTCCCTCCAGACCAAAAAGGAGGCACCGCTCTAGGGCAGCGGAGGATGACCAAGGTCCCTCCGTGGAGGAGTTGGTGTCCGGTATATGTCCCGCGTCCCCCACCAGCGCTCCCAATACGCGCCGAAGACGGGTGGAGTCTGTCCCTCGGGAGGGTGTGACAGCCGAGGCTGCCCAGCCTGAGCCTCCTGGGGATGGGGGTGAAGAACTGCCTGTTGAGGGGGGCACGGATCCACAAAAAGAAAGTTACACTGACGGGTCGAGCGTCCCGGGGACTGAGGCGGGCGAGGCCGAAGAGGCATGCCCCGGGAGCTGCTCGACCTGGTGGTAAAAGAAAACGATTTTAACAAATTTCATGAACCCCCACCTGCTGGGCTGGAGGGTGGTGGCAGGGAGGGTGAGGAACCCCAATCTTCGTCCCTGATGTTGGCGCCGGGGGACTTCGAGGACCTGGAGCTGTTTTTCAGCCCGGTTTCTCTGTGTTCCCTGGTGTCTGGGGCGGAAGGGGTCCCTCGTCTGCTGCCGCTTCCCGACCCGGCATACCAGGAGGAGCCCAGTGGGGGACTCCTCTGCCGACAATCCTGGGGATGGGATCGTGACAGATGCCGGGCCGTTTGGCGTACCCCATGCAGTCGATGGACCAGCCGCCAATAGTGACCTCCCGGAGGAGGGCGCGGTCTCGGTGGTGGGCGCGGGAGAGGATTTGGAGTCCATTGCCAGTGAGGCGATGGATCTCTTCATGTCCTCCGCTGAGTCCCCCTTCATTCCTGCCAAGGAACTTCAGGACTTTTTCGCGGAATGTCAGGGTCGCCGCAATAGAGCCCAGCTAGCCCTGGATAAATGGTCCGAGCCGACGCTGCTCATCCGGTCCGTCCGCGCCGCCGTCAAAACTGTGGGCATGGCCTTATCAAAACAAGAAAACCTTGAGCTGCGCCGGCTCAAAACGTTCCTCGCTGGTTTGCTGAGGGAGTAAAGGTCATCAAATGACTCCGCTCCCCCCCCTCTCCCCCCACCCCCCACAGTAGTTTAAGTTAGAGGTTGCACAATGCTCTTGTCATGAAGATAACCATAACCAGCCTCAACATCGACAGCGGCAGAGAGGCATGCCATAGATTTAACAATCTTTCACTCCGACAGGAGGGGAAATATGCGGTGAGCTTCCTGCAAGAAACCCACACTGTTCTGGGAGACCACGTGGCTCCTGGAAAGGCAAGGAGAGCTCTGCATGAGCCACCTCACTGCCACTTCTTGTGGGGTGGCTATCTTGCTGGCCCCACATTTTCAGCTGGAGATCTTGGGGGTCGAGGAGCCTGTGCCAGGCCACTTGCTCCATGTCAAGGTTCACCTGGGGGATGTGCCACTCCATTTAGTGAACATGTAAGCCCTCCCAGGCCCGGCCCGCAGCAAGTGCGCTTCTTCAAAGAAATGTCCACTCTTCTAGGCTCCGTCGGCGACTGCATTGTCCTCTGGAAGGATTTTAACTGCACCCTTGAGGCGAGGGACTGCTCCGGTGCCCTGCAGAACATGACGGCGATGGAGAAATTGAGGGACATGGTCAGGTCCTTCAACTTGGTGGACGTCTGGCGAAATCTCCATCCCGACTCCAGCGCCTTTACTTGGGTGAGGCCTGGAAGAGGATGGTACAGAATTGACCGCCTTTACGTGTCTCGGGCGTACATCTCCTGTGTTCTGGCGGCTTCCATGTGGCCGGCGCTGTGCTCGGACCACCACCTGGTGTGGGTGGAGCTTGCTTCGCTCCGTGCATGGGTGGGGTCCGTGTACAGGCACTTTAACAACCTGCTGCTGGAGGACGAGTGGTTCCAGAATTCGTTCCATTGCTTCTGGGCCGACTGGAGAAGGAAGCAGAGGGGCTTTCCCTCCTTGAGGTTATGGTGGAAAGTGGGCAAGGCTCACGTCCGTATGTTCTTCAAGAGTACGTGAGTGGGTCGACCAAGAGGTGGGAGGCCAGGGTGGGGCACCTGGAGAAGGAGGTGCTCAACCTGGAATCCTGTCTCGGTCAAGTCGTCGTGGACCCGGCCCTGTTGACGGTGTACGAAGTGAAGAAGGCCGCGCTCAAGGTCCTGCAGCTTTTCAGGTCCCGAGGTGAGGTCGCGGATCTGGTTCCTCCGGGACTTGGACCGTGGCTCCCCCTTCTACTCGCTGGAAAGAAGACAGGGGTCAGTAAGCAGCTCTTGATGCTGTTGGCCGACGATGGATCTCTGGTCTCGGATCCTGAGGACATCAGCAACAGGGCCCCGAGACGACTACGGGGCTCTGTTCTCTCCGGATCCGTCCAGCGAGGAAGCACGCAGAGTTTTGTGGGAGGACCTACCCAGCGAAAATCTGGACACTCCGCTAAGCCTGGCGGAGCTGACCGGTGCCCTCGACCAGCTCGCAAGGGGAAAGTCCCCAAGACTGGACGGGCTGACCATGGAGTTCCACAGGGCATTCTGGGATATCTTGGGGGGCGACTACGCGCGGGTCCTGAGGGAAAGTCTGGCAACTGGGGAGATGCCGCTCTCTTGGCGCAGGGCAGTCATCGTCCTGCTGCCTAAGAAGGGCAATCCTCACCTATTTAAGAACTGGCGCCCTGTCTCCCTCCTCAGCACGGATTTTTGCCAGGGTGATGTCTGCTTACCTTGGCGCCGTGCTGGACCACATGATCCATCCCGACCAGCCCTACACGGTCCCGGGCCGGACAATCCACGATAACATCCATCTGGTCCGGGACCTGGTCCACCAGTCCCAGAGGAGTGGTCTGTCGGTCGCCTTCCTTTCCCTAGACCAGGAGAAGGCATTTGACAGGGTGGATCACGAGTATCTGTTCGGAACTCTCTGGGCTTTCGGGTTCGGGACGCATTTCGTCGCCCGGATCCGACTTTTGTATGCTGCCACTGAGTGTCTGAATAAGATTAACGAGTCTTTGATGGTGCCCCTTCACTTTGGGAGAGCAGTGCGCCAGGAATGCCCCATGTCCGGCCAGTTATATGCGTGGAGCCTTTCCTGCGCCTCTTGCGAAAGGGCGTTGAGCACTTCAAGTCTCAATGCCGAGAGCGTACAGAAATCAAGCGCAGGCAGCGGAAAGAGCGTGCAGCAAACCAGTCCCACCCACCCCTTCCCTCAATGACTATCTGTCCCCACCTGTGACAGAGATTGTGGCTCTCGTATTGGACTGTTGAGCCACCAAAGAACTTGTTATGTATGGAGAAAGAAGAGTCAGACTGAACACTGTGAGCTCAAAGTAAAGTGTGACCGTAGTCTTTTATTGCAGGTCTGCAGAGTGCCTCTCCAATCTGTGAAGTCTCCTTAAATACCTGTGCTCCCAAGGGATTATGGGATCGCTTGGGACTCCAGGGGATGAACCCTCTGGCGGCTGTACAGAGTAAATACAAATTCACATATATAACAACACTCCCCTCCCCCAAAGTCAATAGTGTAACTATTTACAATATGAGTCGATCTGGGGCCCTTCTTGATCGTCTCGGTGTGAAGGCTGGTGTTGTTGAATCATTTGTTGGGCCCTCGCTGGGCTGCTGTGCAGCTGGCCTTGCTGGGTTGCCTGGTGTGTTGGGTCCTGCTGGGCTGCTGTGGATGATAGGTTCTGCTTCGTGGTCAACTGTGGTGTGTATGTTGGGGGATCAAAAAAGGTAGGGTCCAAAGTGGGTTGCTCAGGATAGTCTGTAAATCGGAGTTTGATTTGGTTCAAGTGTTTTCAGTGAATGAGTCCATTTGAAAGTTTGACCCAAAACACCCTGCTCCCCTCTTTGGCCACGACAGTGCTGGGAAGCCACTTGGGACCTTGTCCATAATTCAATACAAATACAGGATCATTGATTTCAATCTCGCATAACACATTTGCGCTAACATGGTATGTACTTTGTTGAAGCCGCCTGCTCTCCACCTGTTCATGTAGATCAGGGTGAACTAACGAGAGAGCCTTATTTTAAGTGCTCTTTTCATGAGCAGTTTAGCAGGTGGGATCCCAATGAGCGAGTGGGGTCTCGTGCGATAGCTAAGCAGGACTCGGGATAGGCGAGTCTGCAGTGAGCCTTCAGTTACCCTCTTCAAGCCTTGCTTGATGGTTTGCACTGCTCTCTCTGCCTGACCATTGGATGCTGGTTTAAACGGTGCAGATGTGACATGTTTGATCCCGTTACGGGTCATGAATTCTTTGAACTCAGCACTGGTAAAACATGGCCCATTGTCGCTCACCGGGACATCGGATAAGCCGTGAGTGGCAAACATGGCCCGCAGGCTTTCAGTAATGGCAGCGCACGTGCTAGCCGACATTATCTCACATTCAATCCACTTCGAATACGTGTCTACAACCACAAGGAACATTTTACCCAAGAATGGGCCTGCATAGTCGACGTGTACCCGAGACCATGGTTTGGAGGGCCAAGACCATAAACTTAGCGGCGCCTCCCTGGGTACATTGCTTAACTGCGAGCATGTATTACATCTGTGAACACTGGACTCTAAGTCCACATCGCTACCGGGCCACCACACGTGGGATCTGGCTATCGCTTTCATCATTACGATGCCTGGGTGGGTACTGTGAGGTCATTGATGAAGGTGTCCCTGCCCTTCTTGGGGACCACTACTCAATTGCCCCACAGAAGGCAGTCTGCCTGAATAGACATTTCAGCTTTGCGCCACTGGAACGGCTTTATCTCTTCCTGCATTTCCACTGGGACACTGGACCAGCTCCCATGAAGCACACAGCTTTTGACTAGTGATAATAAGGGGTCCTGATTTGTCCAGGTTTTGATCTGCCGGGCAGTGACGGGTGATCGCTCACTCTCAAATGCTTCCATAACCATGGCTAGATCTGTGGGCTATGCCATTTCCACCCCCATGGTGGGCAATGGCAGCCTACTGAGAGCATCGGCGCAGTTTTCTGTGCCTGGCCTGTGGCGGATGGCGTAGTTTTTGCGGACAACTTGAGTGCCCATCTCTGGATGCGGGTCGATGCGTTGGTATTTATCCCTTTACTCTCGGAAAACAGGGATATAAGTGCCTTATTGTCAGTTTCCAATCGAATTTCAGCTCAAACAAGTATTGATGCATTTTTTTTTACCCCATAAACGCACGCTAACGCTTCTTTCTCAATCATGCTGTAGGCACTCTCTGCCTTGGACAGACTCCTGGATGCATAAGCAACCGGTTGTAGTTTTCCAGAATCATTAGCTTGTTGCAATACACACCTGACGCCATATGACGACGCATCACATGCTAGTACCAAATGTTTACATGGTTGTCATACAAAACGACCAATTTGTTTGGGCATAACAATTTTCTCACTTTTACAAAGGCATTTTCTAGGCTTTTTCCCCAAACCCATTTGTCTCCTTTTCGTAGTAAGACATGTTGTGGTTCTAACAGTGTGCTAAGACCCGGTAAGAAGTTACCAAAGTAGTTCACGAGTCCCAGAAATGACTGCAGCTCCATCACATTCTGTGGCATTTTGAGAGAGGGAAATAGAAGCTGCCATATCTGGCAACAATATCATCTGTGTGGAAGGCAGGAGAGCCAATTCAACATCTAGATGTGGGTGTTTATGGTGCACTCTCCACAAAAGATTTTTATTTGTAGGTGGCTGGAGGGGAGAAGGCGGCCGGAACATCGTGAGATTGTGTTTGCGTGTGAGGTTCTTGCTAATAACTAGCCCACACATTACGAAAGCAGCCCTCCTCCATTGCCTTGACCCTCTGCTCACAAACCAAGTTCCTAATTAACATCAGGCCTAAGAGTTGGGGTGAGTGTAGCCCATAGCACCCTGCTTTGGCGATTGCATCTTCACCGGTGGCGGGGCAAGCAAGGACTTAGGTGGGCGTGGCAGCCACAACTGCTCCACTGCTCCTGCTGCCCCGTCACCTTTCCACCTAGTAACTAAGAAGCGTGGGGTCCAGAGCTACACTCACCCCAACATGACCATCGAGGCGTACGTTAAAGCAATGGCTGGGTATGTCAGCCCCTCGGCCTTTGTGGCAGACTCACAGATGTACAGGAAGGCTGTGTTCTTCCTGAGGTCAGAGCGGGTGGTGTCCGTGGACCTTAATAAGGGGCTTAAGGTGGGCAGGAACTTCCTGTTGGTGACCCCCTCAAGGTCACCGTGCAGCAAGTTGTCATTTCCAACATCCTGCTCTTTGTCCCCGGGGAGCTCCTCCTCCCCCACCTATGTCAACTGGGGGAGGTGAGGTCGGAGATGCCGCCGATCCCGCTCAGCTTCAGGGAGGCCAGCCTCTGTCATGTCTTCTCCTTCTGGCGCCAGCTTTTCATTCAGCTGGCGCGAGAGGACGCCGAGGGTGTTTTCCATGTGCAACACAAGGAGAAAGCCTACCGCATCTTCTGGACAGTGTGCGGAGCCATGCCTGTCCATAAAAAATGCCCTGCCTCCAAAGCCGCTAAAACCCCCAAAGTGGCAAGTCTGGCTCCACCACCACTCCTCCCCATTCCCGTTCATGTGGCAGATCCAGTCGATGCGCGGGTGACATCGGAGGCCAATGTCATCGCGGCCTCCGGCGGGGGGAGGTGGTGGAGGGAGAGCGTCTAAGCGCAAGGAAGGCACGGAGGAAGAAAAAACATCTCTGGGTGAGTCCCCTCAAACAACAGCGCAATAATCGTGCTCGGCCCTGATACCATGATGGCGATCATGGGCATGAGGAATCCCGTGCCCGAGCCCGTGACCATACCTGCTCCTGCAGTGAATATACAATCCGCGGTCAGGCCCGGTAAAGACAAACAGAAGGAGGGAGTGGAGGTCTCCCTATCTCTGTGTCCCTCCAGACAAAAAAAACGAGGTGCCGCTCCTTGGTGGAGGACCGAGAGGAGGGAGGTCCTTCTGTGCAAGAGCAGATGGTTCCCTGGTGTGGGTCACGCCTCCCCCCACCACCCCACCACCCCCCCACCACCCCCCACCCCGCCACCCCGCCACCCCCACCCCCACCATTACCAACACGTGCCGTCGGCGAGTATCGGCCGTCCCTCAGGAGGGTGAGACGGCTACATGTGTCCAGTCTGTGCCTCCTGGAGATCGGGAAGAGATCCTGTCTGTTGCCGCCCGATTACCGCCCACAGTTACCAGACCACAATCATTGATTGCCATCGGGTCGGGCGTCCCGGGGACTGAGGCAAGCAAGTCCGATAAGGCTGAACCTGCCCAGTCACATCTCGACATCGCCCAGGAACCGCTCGACCTGTTTGAAGACATCAATAGAAACACTTTAGCCACTGGGTTGGAGGGTGGTGGCAGGGAGGGAGAAGCCCCCTATCTCCGTCTCTGATGTTGGTGCCGGGTGTGTTGGAGGATCTGTGAATGGCTTTCTCCCCGGTTTCTCTGTACACCCTGAGGCGAAGGGGCACCACAATCTGCTGCTGTCTCCTGGCCCAGTACCCCACAAGGAGCACAGGGAGGACTCCTGTGCCGTCGATCCTGGGGGTGGGATCATGATAGAGGTAGGGCCGGATGGTGCGGCCGGGCCGTTCGCTGCACCCTGTGTGGTAGACGAGTCAGCCACTGGCGACAACCTCCCGGAGGAGGACGGGGGGCTCGGTGGTGGGCACGAGGGACGAATTGGACTCCATCACCAGCAGACGGTGGATGCCCTCATGCCCTTGACCAAGTCTCCCCTCAACCCCTTTGTGGAACTCCAGGAATTTTGGCAGAATGCCGAGGTTGTCGCGAGAGGATCCAGCTGGCCATTGACAAATGATTGAAGCTGGCACTGCTCATCAGGTCCGTCCGCACCGCCGTCAAACCATCGTATCGAGCTGCGCCGGCTCAAGGTTTTCCTCACTGGCCTGCTGAGGGAATGGAGGATGACAACTTGTGACCCTGCTCCCTCCCCACTGCAGATAAGTAGAGGTTGCACTCTGCTTCTGTCATGAAGGTAACCATAGCCAGCCTCAACATCAACGGCAGCAGAGAAGCACGCCGCAGATTTAATAATTTCTCGATCCTAAAGGAGAGGAACTATGAGGTGTGCTTCCTGAAGGAAACCCACACCATTCTGAGAAATGAGGCTACATGGCTCCTGGAACGGCAAGGAGAGGTCCGCATGAGCTACCTCACCACACCACCACTTCTTAAGTGGGGGTGTGGGGAGGAGGTCCGTGTACATTAACAACCTGCTGCTAGAGGTCAAGTGGTTCTGGGATTCATTCCATTGGTTCTGTGCTGACTGGAGAAGGAAGCGGGGTGGGGCTTCCCCTTCTTGAGGCTGTGGGAGGATATGGGCAAGGCTCACGTCCATCTCTTGTGCCAGGAGTACACGAAGGGTTTTGAGCAAGAGGTGGTTGGCCCCAATCGGGCACTTGGAGAAGGAGGCGCTCAACCTGGACACCTATCTCGGTCAAGTCGTCGAAGACTCTGCCCTTCAGAAGGTGCACGAAGAGAAGAAGGGCGTGCTGAAGGACCTGCAGCTCGTCTAGTCCCTGTTATGTATGTAAAAGTCACCAATGTGTAAGACTTGCCACCAGGGGGGCGCACCTGTGGGAGACCCAAGAGTCACCTGCACACCCCGGACAAGCAGCTTTAAAAGGCAGTCTACCATGCTGCCTCCTCACTCTGGAGGTTAACTCTCTAATAAAGAGACCAAGGACACAACAGTTTGAGTTAAGATATACAGTCTTGTGGAGTTATTCTAAATGTAACAATTGGCGATGAGTAACAGATCACGAACTTTCACTCAGTTATGGCTGCCTTTGGTATTCTTGAGAGATTTGTTGAGGGTGATGATTGGGAAGTCTTCGTTGAGCGTCTTGACCAGTACTTTTTGGCCAACGAGCTGGAAAAAGAAGAAACCGCGATCAAGCGCAGGGCAATTCTCCTCACCATTTATAGGGCCTCCTCAAAAATCTGCAAGCAGCGACGAAACCAACGGACAAGACATATGAAGAGTTGTGCACGCTGGTTTGGGAACACCTCAAGCCGAAGGAGAGCATCTTGATGGCCAGGTATCGTTTTTATACGCATCATCGCTCCGAGGGCCAGGACGTGGCGAGCTATGTCGCCGACCTAAGACGCCTTGCGGGCAGTGCGTATTTGCTGGATTTTTAGGGGAAGTGTTGTGGGACTTTTCCGTGCTTGGAATCGGCCACGAGGTCATTCTTCGCAAACTGCTGTCTGCCGAATCCCTAGATCTGAGCAAGGCCATCACGATAGCCACAAACGATAACACTAAACAGATATCATTGCAGCATCGAAGCTCACCGGCAAGTACTGTGCATAAAATAACACCTTCAGCAGGCAGAACTGTACATGGCAGGGCCTACACGCCCGCAGAGGCCAGACCTAGAATGACTGAGTGGAGCGTGAATGCGAATCCATTAGCACCATGTTGGCGCTGCGGGGGTAATCATCAAGCCCATCAATGTCGATTCAAGCATTACGTGTGCAAGGGCTGTGGAACAACGGGGCACCTCCAGCGAATGTGCAGACATGCTATGACTCACCACGTGGCAGAGTCGGCAGAAGATGGCCGATCTGGTGCGGATCACACTGAACGAGTAAGAGAGGCAACTCAACCCGAGGCTGAAGAGGAAGGTGTACACACCTTCACCACCAAAAGCCCTCCGATAATGTTAAAAGTCAAATTAAACGGCATTCCAGTTTCCATGGAATTGGACATGGGGGCGAGTCAGTCAATTATGGGCCAGAAGGCTTTTGAGAAACTGTGGGGCAACAAGGCACAAAACTAAGTCCGATCCACACCAAGCTGCGCACTTACACTAAAGAGCTCATACCAGTCATTGGCAGTGCGGCAGTGAATGTAAGATATGATGGAGCCGCGCATGATTTATCACTGTGGATTGTACCAGGCAATGGCCCAATGCTGTTCGGCAGAAGCTGGCTAGGAAAGATCCGATGGAACTGGGACGACAACAAAGCACTGTCTTTGGAGGATGACGCCTCATGCACCCAAGTGCTAAACAAATTCCTGTCGTTATTCGAGCCAGGCATTGGCAACTTCACAGGCGTCAAAGTGCAGATCCATCTAGTCCCTGATGCACGACCTGTTCATCACAAGACCCGAGTGGTTTCATACATGATGCGGGAGAAAGTCGAGATCAAGCTGGACAGACTTCAACAAGAGGGGATCATATCGCCAGTCAAGTTCAATGAGTGGGCTAGTCCAATTGTTCTGGTGTTGAAGAGCGATGAGACGGTCAGAATCTGCTGGAACTACAAGGTAACGATCAACCGAGTCTCGTTACAGGATCAGTGCTCACTACCCAAATCGGATGACCTGTTTGCAACACTGGCAGGGGGGAAGTCATTCACCAAGCTGGATCTAACCTCTGCTTACATGACACAAGAGCTGGCTGAACTGTCAAAAAAATTGACATGCATTAACACGCACAGAGGACTGTTCATATATCACAGATGCCCCTTTGGGATTCGTTCAGCGGTGGCCAACTTCCAGAGGAACATGGAGAGTCTGCTGAAATCAGTTCCATGCACCGTGGTGTTCCAAGATCACTGGCCACAACACCACCGAACACTTGCACAACCTGGAAGAGGTTCTCAAGTGACTAGACAGAGTGGGACTCAGGTTGAAATGCTCCAAGTGTATTTTCCTGGTGCCAGAGGTCGAATTTCTGGGGAGAAAGATTGAGGCAGACGGCATCAGACACATGGACTCCAAGACGGAGGCCATCAAGAATGCACCCAGACCACAGAATGTGACGGAGCTGCGTTCGTTCCTGGGACTCAACTTATTTTGGTAACTTTCTACCGGGGTTGAGCACTTTGCTGGAACCATTGCATTTATTGCTACGCAAGGGTGACGACTGGGTTTGAGGTAAAGCTCAAGAGATAGCCTTTAACAAGGCCAGAAACCTGCTATGTTCTTAACAAGTTACTTGTATTGTATGACCCATGTAAACGTTTAGTACTAGCTTGTGATGCATCTTCATACGGGGTCGGTTGTGTGTTACAGCAAGCCAATGGGTCAGGCAAACTACAATCGGTTGCATGTGCGTCCAAAAGCTTATCTAAGGCTGAACGAGCCTACAGTATGGTTGAGAAAGAAGCATTAGCATGCGTATACGGGGTTAAGAAAATGCATCAATACCTATTTGGACTCCGGTTCGAGCTCGAAACCGACCACAAGCCGCTCATTTTTGTTCTCAGAAAACAAAGGTATTAATACCAATGCTTCGTCCCACATCCAAAGATGGGCACTAATGTTATCTGTATATGATTATGTAATCTGCCACATACCAGGCACTGAGAACTGTGCGGATGCCCTCAGTCACCTACCATTGGCCACCACCTGGGTGGAAATAGTGCAACCCGCAGACTTGCTCCTTATAATGGATGCTTTGAGAGCGAGGGGTCACCCATCACAACTCGCCAGATCAGGATCTGAACTAGCCAGGACCCGGTCCTCAAAGGGAGCTGGTTGGCGGTCTCAGGGGAAATGCAAGACGAAATTAAGCCGTTCCACCGATGCAAGGACGAAATGTCCATCCATTTGGACTGCCTCCTATGGGGGAATCATGTAATTATGCCCAAAAAAAGCAGGGAAACGTTTATACGTGACCTTCACAGTACCCACCCAGGCATATTCATGATGGTTATCGGCAGGTTGCACGTTTGGTGGCCTGGCATTGACTCGGAGTTGGAGTCATGTGTACACCAATGCAAAACTTGCTCGCAGTTGAGCAGTGCACCAAGGGAGGCCCCACTGAGTCTGTGGCCATGGCCCTCCAAACCATGATCAAGGGTCCACGTAGATTTCGCTTGCCCCTTTTCTAGGAAAGATGTTCCTAGTAGCAGTGGACGCTTACTCTAAATGGATTGAATGTATAATAATGTCATCATGTACGTCCTCTGCCACCATTGAAAGCCTCCGGGCCATGTTCGCCACCCAAGATTTGCCCGACGTCCTTGTTAATGACAATAGACCATGGTTCATCAGCTCGGAATTCAACGCGTTCATGACCCGCAAAGGCATCAAGCATGTCAAATCTGTCCCGTTTAAGCCCGCATCCAATGGTCAAGCGGAACGGGCAGTCCAAACCATCAAGCAGAGCTTGAAATGCAGACCCGGTTATCTCAGATTCTGCATAGCTACCGTACGCGACCCCACTCGCTTACCGGGGTTCCCCATGCAGAATTGCTAATGAAGAGAGCACTTAAAACCAGGCTCTCCTTAGTCCACCCGGATCTCAATGATCATGTAGAAACCCTGCGTCACCGGCACAACGTGTACCACGATCGCGCGGCTGTATCACGCGACATTGAAGTTAATGACCCTATGTTTGTTCTTAGTTATGGTCATGGTCCCTCGGAATCGATGAGGACTTGCTTCCACTCTCAAAGCGAGTTCTTTGATGGCTGAACAGTCCGATACGAGAGCCACAGACCCTGTTACAGGTGGGACAGACATTCGTCGAGGGAAGGGGTCAGTGGGGCTGGTTTGTCGCGCGCTGCCTGCGCTTGACCTCTTCATGCTCTTTGCGTTGAGACTTGAAGAGTTCAACGACTTCCCGGATGGACTTTCTTCACCTCGGGTGGTCTGTGGCCAAGGTCTCCCAGGTATCAGTGGTGATGTCGCACTTTATCAGCAAGGCTTTGAGGATGTCCTTATTACATTTCCACTGTCCTCCTTTGGCTCGTTTACCATGAAGGAGCTCCGCATAAAGCATTTGCTTAGGGAGTCTCGTATCTGGCATGCGAACTATGTGGCCTGCCCAGCGAAGCTGATCGAGTGTGGTCAGTGCTTCAATACTGGGGATGCTAGCCTGGTCGAGGACACTGATGTTGGTGTGCCTGTCCTCCCAGGGGATTTGTACAATCTTGCGGAGACATCGTTGGTGATCTATCTCCAGTGACTTGAGGTGCCTTCTATACATTGTCCATGTCTCAGATCCATACAGGAGGGCGGGCATTACTACAGCCCTGTAGACCATGAGCTTGGTGGTAGATTTGAGGGCCTGGTCTTCAAACACTCTTTTCCTCAGATGGCCGTAGGCTGCACTAGCGCACTGGAGGCGATGCTGAATCTCCCCATCAATGTCTGCCTTTGTTGATAAGAGGCTCCCGAGATATGGGAAATGGTCCACGTTGTCCAGGGCCGCACTGTGGATCTTGATTGGAGGTAGGTGACAGGCTGGTGGAGGACCTTTGTCTTATGGACGTTAAACGTAAGGCCCACTCTTTCATATGCCTCGGTGAATACATTGACTATATCCTGGAGTTCAGCCTCTGCGCACAGACGCAGGCGTCATCCGCATACTGCAGCTCAACAAGAGGTTGGGGTGATCTTGGTTCTGGCCTGGAGGAGGCGTAGGTTAAACAGCTTCCCACTGGTTCTGTAGTTTAGTTCCACTCCAGCAGGGAGCTTTTTGATTGTGAGGTGGAGCATGGCGGCGAGGAAGATTGAGAAAAGGGTTGGAGCGATGACGCAGCCCTGTTTGACCCTGGTCCGGATGTGAATTGGGTCTGTAATGGATCCATTGGTAAGGATCACGGTCTGCATGTCATCATGAAGCAAGCGAATGATGTTGACAAACTTTTGGGGGCATCCAAAACGGAGAAAGACGCTCCATAGACCCTCACGGTTGATAGTGTCAAAGGCCTTTGTAAGATCGAAGAAGGCCATGTATAAGGGCTGGCGCTGCTCCCTGCATTTTTTCTGCAACTGGCGCGTTGCAAAGATCATGTCTGTTGTGCCCCGTAGGGGACAAAATCCGCATTGTGATTCTGGGAGAAGCTCCAGATGAGAGAGATGAGGTCATGTATCCACGCCAACAGCGCCTCTCCGCCATATTTTAGTGCCTCAGCAGGGATTCCATCCTCACCCGTAGCCTTGTTCTTAAGCTGTTTTATGGCTTTGCCTACCTCATGCAATGTTGGAGTTTCACTGAGTTGATGGCAGGTCACATGCTGTGGGACGGAATCGAGAACACTCGAGTCAAAGGCAGAGTCTCGATTGAGGAGATCTTCAAAGTGCTCCTTCCATCGGGCCCTGACAGTCTCGGTGTCCTTGATGAGTGTTTCCCTGTTCTTGGCCAGGAGTGGGGTGGGGCTTTGGGAGTTTGGACCATACGTGGCCTTGACTACAGTGAAGAATCCTCGCATATCATGGCTGTCGACCAGTTGTTGTATCTCCTGTGCTTTCTCCATCCAGCACCTGCTCTTTAGGTCCCAAGTCTTTTGTTGGACCTGAGCCTTGAGCCATCTGTAATGTTGTTTTGCAGCTCCCGAATTGGGCTGTTGCTTGAGGCTCGGAAATGCTTTGCACTTGGGATCCATTAGTTCTTCGATCTCCTGATCATTTTCATTAAACTAGTCCTGGTGTTTACTGGTTGAGTGACCAAGTGTCTCTTCACAGGCACTGGTTATAGAGGCCTGGAGGGCAGACCAAGTGCTATGGGGATTCAGCATCTCAGGGTCATCAAGGCACGCCACATTGGCTGTGAGGCACTGGCTGTATAGGGCTCTCTTCGCTGGGTCTCTAAGTGCCCCGGCATTAACTTTTGGGTTGCAGAACAAACTGGTTCACTGACAACCAAGAACAGTTTGAAGAGGACATTACCATCATTGATCCACCCACACACCCAACCAGCAATCGACCTCGCGGTCAACCACGAGGATGAATCCACCATGCCAGACAGTCCAATCAGACCAGCCACACCGCAGCGCAGCAATGATCCGACCGACTCACCCATGCCAGGACTTCAACTCAGGCGATCAACCCGGGAACACAGCTCCGGATCGCCTCAACTTGTAAATAACTTGTACATAAGACTTTGGGGGGGGGGAAATTATATGTATGTAAACATCACCAATGTGTAAGACTTGCCACCAGGGGGTGCACCTGTAGGAGACCCAAGGGTCACCTGCACATCCTGGGCGAGCAGGTATAAAAGGCAGTCTACCATGTTGCCTCCTCACTCTGGAGTTACAATAAAGAGACCAAGGTCACAACCATTTGAGCTTAAGACATTTAGAATAACTCCACAAGACTATATATAACAGTCCCGAGGCGTGTACGTGAGGTCGCGGACCGTGGTTCCCTTCTACTCACTGAAAAAAAGATGGGGGGTCCGTAAGCAGCCCTTATTCATCCAGCGAGGATGCATGCAGAATTTTGTGAGAGGACCATTGGAAGTTTGGCCCGGAGTACACTGAACAGCTGGATGTTCCTCTAAGCCTGGCAGGAGCTGACTGGTGCCCTCGGCCAGCTCTCGAGGGCAGGTCCTCGTAGCTGAACGGGCTGACCGTGGAGAGGCAAGTCCTCGGGGCTGGGTGGGCTGACCGTGGAGTTCCACAGGGCATTCTGGGATGTCCTGGGGGGCGACTACGCGCGGGTTCTGGGGGAAAGTCTGGTGACCGGGGAGATGATCCTCTCGGTGCAAGGTGGTCATCTTCCTGCTGCCTAAGAATGGCGATGTCCACCTACTTAAGAACTGGCACCCAGTCTCCCTCCTCCGCACGGATTTACAAAATTTTTGCCTGGGCCATGTCTGCTCGCCTTAGCACAGTGCTGGCCCAACTAGTCCTACACAGTCCCGGGCCGGCTAGCCACAACAACATACATCTGTTCCGGGATCTGCTCCACCTTCCCAGAGATCTAGTCTGTTGGTCACCTTACTTTTCCTGGATGAGGAGAAGACGTTCGGCAGAGTAGACCATGAATATCTCTTCAGGTTTGGAGGGTGCATTTTTCTCTGTGCTACCACAGGGTGTCTGATTAAGGTTAACAGGTCTTTGACTGCGTTCCTTCGCTTCGGGAGAGGGGTGCATCAGAGATGCCCCATATCCGGTCAGTTATTTGCCATCTGCATGGAGCCTTTCCTGCGCTTCTTGTGGAAGGGGTTGATGGGACTGGCTCTGTAAGGGCTGGTCATGCAGGTTGTCCTCTCAGCTTATGTCGATGACGTGCTCCTCATGGTCACGGATCCCGTTGACTTGCGGAGGATGCGCGAGTGCCAGCAGGTCTACTCGGCCGAGTCCTCTGCCATGATGAACTGGGAGAAATGTTCTGGACTCCTGGTGAGTTAGTGGCTGGTGGACTCCCTGCCAGAGGAGTTCAAGCCTTTTGCCTGGAGCAACACTCATCTCCTCTACCTGGGAGTCTATCTTAGCCCTGGCGAGGAAGCCTGGTCAGCGAACTGGCAAGAGCAGCAGTACAGGAATACCCTCCATGCAGAATGGAATGGCACAGGAGGGAATTCCCGGAGGTGGCTCAAGTTGTGAGGCACCGGCTCCTGAGGGAGGTTCCGGGACTTGGCGCCGATGAGGAATTCCGTCCGGATGGGGGTCGCCCCACCTGCTTGTGACTCCTCGACACACCAAGTGGAGTCAGGGTCCAGTGCCACTTTTAGCGACTCGATGGTTTTGGCCGCGAGCCAGACTTCGGCCTAGGACAGGCGCTGTGCCAGCTCATCTAGAACCATCCAACCCGCTCCTCCACCAGCCAGTAGGTCCCGGACTCTGGTCACCTTGCCAAACACAGCCCTTTCCTTCGCCTGGCACCTGAGACCACGGTCATGGAGGTATGGATTCCTGAGCAGCAGCTCCCGAAGGACAGCCATCACTCCAGATGGGGGAGAACTGCATCTGCAGGCAACTTTCTTCCAGACCTGAGTCTGGTAAAGATAGGCCCATGAGTTCCTGGTAAAAGATAGGCAGCACCCACCTAGAGACCCAGACAGTTCCCAGGTTTACAAACAGGAGCTGCATGTTTTATTTGAGGCCGTACTGCTGGCAGATGAAATACATTGCCAGCACACACCAACTGGAAGGACCCTTGATGTTCAGGTATCTCTGCAGGGTCTGAAGACGGAAAGTCGCAGCCTGGGAGCTCACGCACACCAACGCCTGACTGCCCTCCCTAAGGGAGACTCAGACCGCAGCAGAGACTCAGTGCTTCCTGTTGTCCCAGAAGAAGTTTGCGAGCTTCTCCTCTACTTTGGTGACAAACACGGGGAGGGATCAAAGTGACCAACCAGTACCATCGCATAGCGGCCACCAGTTGATTTATGACCAGCACTCCTCCCCTGTAGGGTAGCACTCGGAGCACTCCTGTTCAGCGCTCTAGGCAAGCGGTGACTATGGCCTCGTCTGCTTTCCGGACACGCCATGGTGCATCATCTTGCCGTCCGGAGGAGGTGGGCATCCCCAATATAGGGCTCTCCCTGCGGGAGTCCGCCCTTTATCTATTGGGGGCTTAGCCTGAGGGTGTTGCACGGGACTGTTGAGGATGTAACTAGCAGAGTGGACAAGGGAGAACCAGTGGATGTGGTGTATTTGGACTTTCAAATGGCTTTTGACAAGGTCCCGCACAAGAGATTGGTGTGCAAAATCAAAGCACATGGTATTGGGGGTAATATACTGCCGTGGATAGGGTACTGGTTGGCAGACAGGAAGCAGAGTCGGGATAAACGGGTCCTTTTCAGAATGACAGGCAGTGACTAGTGGAGTGCCACAGGGCTCAGTGCTGGGACCCCAGCTCTTTACAATGTACATTAACGATTTAGATGAAGGAATAAAGTGTAACATCTCCAAGTTTGTGGATGACACTAAACTGGGTGGCGATGTGAGCTGTGAGGAGGATACTAAGAGGCTGCAGGGTGACTTGGACAGATTAGGTGAGTGGGCAAATACATGGCAGATGCAGTACAATGTGGATAAATGTGAGATCCATTTTGGGGGCAAAAACACGAAGGCAGAATATTATCTGAATGGCGGCAGACTAGGAAAAGGGGAGGTGCAACAAGACCTGGGTGTCATGGTTCATCAGTCACTGAAAGTGGGCATGCGGGTGCAGCAGGCGGTAAAGAGGCAAATGGTATGTTGGTCTTCATAGCTAGAGGATTTGAATATAGAAGTAGGGAAGTCTTAATGCAGCTGTACAGGGCTTTGGTGAGGCCTCACCTGGAATATTGTGTTCAGTTTTGGTCGTCTCATCTGAGGAAGGACCACCTTGCTATTGAGGGAGTGCAGTGAAGGTTCACCAGACTGATTCCAGGGATGGCTGGGCTGTCGTATGAGGAGAGACTGGATCAACTGGGCCTTTATTCACTGGAGTTTAGAAGGATGAGAGGGGATCTCATAGAAACATATATAAGATTCTGACAGGACTGAACAGGATAGAGGCAGGAAGAATGTTCCCGTTGCTGGGGAGTTCCAGAACCAGGTGTCACAGTCTAAGAATAAGTGGTAAGCCATTTAGGACCGAGATGAGGAGAAACTTTTTCACCCAGAGAGTGGTTAACCTGTGGAATTCTCTACCACAGAAAGTTGTTGAGGCCAGTTCGTTAGATATATTCAAAAGGGAGCTAGATATGGCCCTTATGGCCAAAGGGATCAAGGGGTATGGAGAGAAAGCAGGAAAGGGGTACTGAGGTTGAATGATCAGCCATGATCTTATTGAATAGCGGTGCAGGCTCGAAGGGCCAAATGGCCTACTCCTGCACCTATTTTCTATGTTTCTATGTTTCTATAAATTTTTATGTCGCTTCATGGACTCCCAGGCCACCTGCATTGTCTGCAGTCTGGAGGAATCCATATTTTTGTGAGGTTGCAACACCTCTTCCATTATTTGAAGGGGCTGCTCCTTAATTTCTGGCTGCACTTCAGTCCCATGCTCCTGATCTTTGGGCACCCGGTGCGGATTGGTGCAGGCAAGTCGGAGGGTCTCCTCGTGAGAATGCTCCTGGACCTGGCCAAGGTGTCCATTAACAGGTCCAGGCAGCAGGGGGTCGTTCAGCCCGCCAGCCTGCCTATCTTCCATGGCTACGTTTGCGCTAGGGTGTCCCTGGAGATGGAGCATGCAGTGTCTACTGGTACCCTCGCGGCCTTCCGTGACAGATGGGCACCGGACTGGAGTGCATCATCACCCCGGCAACCAAATTTTAATTTGATTCTTTAATGTTAAAAATTTAATAAGGGGGCATTTGATTTATAATTTCAACTAAAATAGTTGTAGAGCTGTTGCATTGTGAGTAGCTTAGCCAGTCACGTGATGTTCACAAGACTCAATAAAACCCCAGTCCATTGGGTTTAGGTCATCCACGATGAGGTTAGCAGTTGTGAACCTAATGGATGAACTCGTAATGTGTAGTGTGATTATTAAACCTTTGCTATCAAAAAAAAAGTTGGTTTATTAACAATGTGTTGCTATGAATTCTTAAGCAAAGAACCCATGATACAAATACATTACAGTACCATACATTTCCCTCAGTTTCTGTGGTGAAAAAGCCTCCATTAGACAAGGAACTGATTATACAGGCAATCAAAAAGGAGAACTCACATCCTACTATGGTGTGGTTCACCCATGTTACTGCAACCATTAACTCTAGGCATTCATGAAAAAAAACTCATTCAGTTTTTCAAATTTCAAACTTAGTTACTTGTTTTCCACACTCAGAAGTCACTTTCGCATGAGCTTCTGGTTATTCTGTCATTTCAGGTTTAAGTTGGGTGAGTTAATACTTTCATGTAGTATCAAAAATCAACATAGGTGACTTTTAGAATATCATTAATATGCATAGAACATCACGAAACATCAAGAATCTAATTTCTGATCCCTAACTAGTCAATTGCAAAGTTAGAACATTTATTTAATAAAAGTAAATTAGCATTGTACGCTACTTCAGCGCTCACAAAAGGTATCTTTGATCTAAAGTGCTCTTCAAACTTTTAGATAATGATTGTTTTAGAAAAAGTAAACATCAGCTCTTAATACTTTTGACAAAGTCTTTTAAAGTATTAGTCAAAGTTATGCAACATGATTTGAAAGCGGTCTGTATAAATAAAATTATTAAAAGGCGCTGTGGATTTCAAAAAAAATGTTTTGCATTAAATGGATGAGAGAAAAATGTGAACTTTCTTGTTTTGTTTTAAGCCACTATAATGTGCGTTCGGCTTGGGCTGGTTGGGCTGACCACTTGCTGAGCTCTGCCTGCACAGCGATTCGATGCAAACTCACTCACATTCAACTCCACTCTGTGTGTATGTGTTTATATCAGTGCGCGCTCGCCAGGCTCGGGGGGGAGAGAGGGGACTAACTTCAACATAACTCACTTTGCAAAAAGGGACGGTCTTTCATCGCAGCGCACCAGGGTGCATTTGTTTCTCAATGACCGCCCCAGCAGGAATCTGAGGGCAAGAAGCCAACATGAAGAGTTTGCAATAGAGAGAGACGGGTTGGGAGGGCGGTGGAAGGATACGAGTAACAGAGCGTGCGTGTGTCGGTCATTGCTTCCGCCCAGATGATTTATCCCCCCCCCGCCCCCCCTCCCTTCTCTTGTCGAGTGAAAAAATGGAGTGAAAGCGGGATGGAGACTCGGAGCGGGAGCGGCAGCCGGAGCTGGAGCTGGAGCTGGAGGCGGAGCGGAGCGGCGGAGGACGGGCCGAGGAGCGGGGACTGAAGCCGGGCCAGCCTTACACCGAGAGGAGCGGGGGCAAGCCAGGGGTCGCTGGCCGCCTGCCCGCTGTGTTACTGGGCGCCCCTCGCCCACCCGGGGCTTGTTACTGGTCCCCGTGCCTCTCACTCACTCTCTATCCGGGCCGGGTCGGGCCGGCGGTGCAGTACTACCCCCTCGGCTTCTCTCTCCTCTTCCCACCCTCCCCGGTCTGATGTGGACACAAGCGGTCGTGGTGCTGCCCGGGCGGCGGGGAGCAGCCGCCACAACATGAAGGGGATGCTTCTGGCGCTGCTACTGCTGCTGCTGAGGATTAACGTGGCCATGATCGGAAGCCGGTGAAAGATGAGCGAAGAGGCGAACCCGACCGAGTAAGAAACAGTGCGCTGCCCACCCTATTCCTGGGGGCAATATCCCATCTCCCCGCTCGGTGTTACCACTTCGCCCGCCCGCCAGCGCTGTCACCGCCCGGGCCTCGCTTCCCCAGCCCGCTCCTGGCCAATTGCCCTGGGGCGCGGGAGAGTCTCCCCCCCCCCCTCCCCCCCCGCCTAATCTCTTCCGCCCCCCCCAATCTCTTCCCCCCCCCTAATCTCTTCCCCCCCCTAATCTCTCCCCCCCTCTAATCTCTTTCCCCCCCTCTAATCTCTTCCCCCCCCAATCTCTTCCTCCCCCCCCTAATCTCTCCCCCCCATCTCTCCCCCCCTAATCTCTCCCCCCCTAATCTCTCCCCCCCAATCTCTTCCCCCCCTAATCTCTTCCCCCCCTAATCTCTTCCCCCCCCCAATCTCTTCCCCCCCCCCCATCTCTTCCCCCCCCCCAATCTCTTCCTCCCCCCCAATCTCTTCCTCCCCCCCTAATCTCTTCCCCCCCCTAATCTCTTCCCCCCCCAATCTCTTCCCCCCCCCAATCTCTTCCCCAATCTCTTCCCCCCCCAATCTCTTCCCCCCCCCAATCTCTTCCCCCCCAATCTCTTCTCTCACCCCCTAATCTCTCCTCTCCCCCCTAATCTCTCCTCTCACCCCCTAATCTCTCCTCTCCCCCCCCCTAATCTCTCCTCTCCCCCCGCTAATCTCTCCTCTCCCCCCCCCAATCTCTCCTCTCCCCCCCTAATCTCTCCTCTCCCCCCCTAATCTCTCCTCTCCCCCCCTAATCTCTCCTCTCCCCCCCCTAATCTCTCCTCTCCCCCCCTAATCTCTCCTCTCCCCCCTAATCTCTCCTCTCCCCCCCTAATCTCTCCTCTCCCCCCCTAATCTCTCCTCTCCCCCCCTAATCTCTCCTCTCCCCCCTAATCTCTCCTCTCCCCCCTAATCTCTCC